>NC_069074.1:300000-450772 GCF_025698485.1 Gossypium arboreum
TCTACAAAGAGGGGTGAGTAAACAATGAATTTTAGCAAGCCAAAAGGGGAGCACATTAACAAGTATGAAAGCTGATGAGACATTAACCTAAATAGATGTGCAAGGCACAATAAAGGCACGGGAAAAAAGGTCATCCAAGTGAAGTTGCTAATTTCTACAAATAATAACAAATAATAAAACAAAATTGCACTAATTATATTTAATAACTCCAATTGTAGCTATACTATTATAAGACCCATAAGCAATATCAACTCAATTGTTGAATAGACCACAACAGAATAAAGTTTTTTAACAACCACGAAGCATGGACACAGACATAGACACGTGACATGGACAAAGTGACATGGCAATTTTTAAAAATTAAAGACACTGGTACCGCAGGACATGACAATGTAATGTATTTTTATACTTTTATTAATATGTGAAGAAATATCAATTGAAATTATTATTTATTTTAATAGAATTAAATTTATACTAATCTTACTTTGGATGCAACTGGGGCAAGTGCGTTTGAAGTTATAGTGCAAAAATTGAAGTAAGTTGAACAAATGCTCAAATCAGTTCCCTTTGAATCACCTCCATTGAGGTGAGATTTCCCAACTGACGCAAATTTTTTCACTGGAGGGTTGAGCACCAGTTGCTGCAACTAGTGTTTATACTTATAAAAATATCACCAGTTGCTGCAACTAGTGTTTATACTTATAAAAATATCCTTTCTTTCATCTATATCTCTGTCTACTATCCCTAAATAATAACCTATTTACTGATAAAAACTTTTTTATTCCAAATATATGTTATAAACTTCTTATCTGTTAAATATTATTAAAATTGTTAAAATTTTATATGTTAAATATTATTAAAAATACTTATAACATAATAATCTAAAATATTATTTAAAGAAATAATTACATCACTAACAAAAATTCAAAAATATTATTATACATATTATTTTATCAATAAATTTTAAATTGACATATTTTTAATAATTTCTTTAAAATGATATAATTTAAATGTTCTATTATATACAATTTTAGCCCAATGTTCTTAATCGTAATTTTCCATTCTCATCTCAACACTATAACTGCATTTGAATCTAAACGCATATCCATCACAGGTTTCAATCCCACTGTTACGATCTCACTGCCCATCCAAAGGCACACCCTTAATTGATAAAACCCACCTTATAAATAAAACATACTAACCAATTAAAACTCAAATGACTTTGGACTATTACCCAAAAAAATGACGACTAAAATATCTAGTATAATTCATTTTATTTTTTACTCTCTTAAACTTTCCGGAACCTTCTGTACTTCTCTTTTCTTAGGCATTAACAAAACTATGTGTTTTGTCATTAAAGGAAAAACCCTAGATTATTCTTTCTATATAAAAAAACCTTCTTCTTCATTCACTGCCAAGCTCCTGCTGCTGCTTCTTTTCTCATTTTTCATTTGTCATTTTCTTTCCAAAGCTTCATCCACCCACCAGCTACCTTCTTCTACACAAAAGTCTTCTTTCCAACCTCCATTTTTAAGTTGAAAACAATTTATCTGTTCCGCTGCTTGATACCCATGTCAGGACCATATTTGAGCTTTTTCTGTCCCAACTCTGGCATGCCCCGTACATTTCCTTTTACCCTCAGTAGATAATGCAATGCATCACATTTAAAGATTAAAAAAAAAAAAAAAGAAACATAAGAGAAGCCTACAACCCTATGCCTTCACAAAATGCATGTGCCTCAATGAAAGTTGGCTTTTGCAAGCTAAGTATTGCCATTGGCGCCTAAATATGGTGCTTGACTACACTAAAATAACTGTTAATATAAGATCAATGCAGCAAGCAAGAAATTGATTTATCACAACCCAAATTACAGCACCTCGCTCTTTAACAAAGAGCGTTCTATTTACTTCAGGAGTTAGACAAACAAGGCTTGTGTAAAACTTCCTATTGTGAGAAGCCTAAGCGTGAACAAATGCAACAAAAAGGGTAACTGATACCCATAGACTTCGCCAAACTTGTCGAGAAATTCAGAACATTTCTACCCTTCTAGTCTCAAAAACCAATTCTTTAGTCAATTGAATATGGTTACCATACGAGAAAATGGACGAACAAAATGGATCAATATCAGTGAAAACAAGCAACACATTTAATTCCAGGAAGAATATATACTTTTTTCCTTGGGAAATGAAACAAAGCCAGAAAATGAACAAACAAAACGAATCAATATCAGTGAAAGCAAGTGGAAAAAAAACATAATTCAACAAAGATCTTATCTTGCTTTCGTTTTCCCTTCAAAGTCTTCGATAAAATAAAATGGATCTGACCCGATACAGAGAAAATACTAAACAAAAAATGGATCGGTGGCAAAAGCCGTAGATCAAGCCTCAAATGAAGAAATCCGAAACAGATCCGTTACGTTGGGGGAAGAAAATATATGTACCTCCTGCTCCGATAAAGGCTTGCACTGCATCAGCTGGGATATCTGCTCGTCCAGGTTCCCATGCGAGTTCGAACCCACAGAAGACTCCATCTTTCTTTTTTCTGTTTTACTCTTAACCCTAGATTACCAAAATTTCCTAAACTAATACTTTTGAATTTGACGGGAAAAAGGAAACCCTTTACACTTATTTCTGAGAAGCGGTGGATGCTCAGCGAGGGGAGAGAGACTTCTAGTTTTCTTTTTCTGTTAACAAATTTAGTTTTCGTACTTTTTTTCCTCTCTAATAATAATCGAGTTTACAAATTTACAAACTGTTTGGACGGGGTCGAGAACGGTGAGTGGAAATAACGAATCCATCATAATGGAAATGATAGGTGTGATGGAGGGTTTTGATGTGACCGTGAATTAGACGACTCCAGGATTCGCGTGGGCTGGTATTTTTGGTGGCTCATTCTACTACTAAACTAATTTTATTGTACTGAAAGTAACAGTGGTAACCGGGAGAGTTGGCTTTGTGCGAATCTCACGCCCAAGGTTTGGTCTTACAATCCGAAACGAAAGTATTATGGAATTTGGAAATTTTGGTTGCAATGAAATGGGACTGCTTTTAACTTGTAAGCTTCATAGGCAGCAAATTCAGTGGTGAACCCTACTTTTGAGCAAGTAGGAGCGTTATTCGCTTTCTCACTAACAGCCCATCCAAACATTCATCCAAACATTCATAGCAAGGGCAAGTTAAGAAAAAATGTTTAGGTGTCAAAGTGTATTTTTTTATAAATTTTAAAGAATTAAATTAAATTTTTATAATTTTAGAGGAGTCAAAGTGTAATTTTACCTTTTAATTTAAATTTAAAAAAATTAAATTACCTAAATAATATTTTTTTATTTTAGGGGGCCGGAGCCTCTATCAGCCCCTAAATTCACCTCTAGTTCATCCATATAAAATCCAAGGGAAAACAATCATTGTGACCTCCAAGGAAGTTGGATTATTGGCACTTACAGGCTTACCATGCTAGAAAAATAAAATTTGAAATAAAATAAAATAAAAATGAAATTATTAAAATATAATGGCTTTGAAGTGTTTACAACTTATGCAAGTCTTAAGGCCCAATTTTAGACCCACAGATGTGATGTGCTCACACTACCTCAAGGAACAATAACAATGTTAAAGTTATAACAGCCCAATTTTTAGTGGTGTCGGAAATAGTAGTTTGGGATTACTAAATCCGACAAGTAAGTTTGAAAACTTAATAAACTAATAATTATGCGTCAAGTGTGAATTTAGAAGAATTATTGAATTATTAAATTTTGTAATTTAAAAAAAAGAAAAATTTAATAAGTAAACTGGGTCTAAAACGAGGTATCGAGACCTCAAATTCATAAGCCGAGCCATAAATATTTTTATAAAACTTTATGGAGTGTCATTGAGTTAGTATTAAAGTTTTGTTAGAAAATTTTAACGTTTGGATAGTCAATTAATTAAAAATGACTAAATTAAAAATAGTGCAAATTTTGTTAAATTGTGAGTAAATAACTTAAGTATTTAAAAAGAGGGATTTAAAGAGCAATTATACCCAAAGGATAATGACTGACGGTTTGGGTATGAGATAAGCAAGAAATCAATGTGAACAAGGGGCAAAATTGGAAATATCATAAAAGTTAGTAGTTAAAAATGATGTAATTGAAAAATCTAGACATTTCTTATTTTTTCATTAGCTTTTGATTTTATGAGTGACTTTAAAAGTTACCTTAAATGAGTGCTGTATGTTTATGATGAATTTAGATGGATTTAAAGCTTTAATTTCATTAGATGATGATTTTATTAAGTTATTTTAATAGAAAATGATTTCAAGACCTAATTGTGAAAAAGTTGTGAATTAAGGTTTGGTGTTGAAATTCTGATTTTCGAAGGTTGTGTAGTAGCTTATAATGATGAAATAAAGTGTTAATTGAGAAAGATATGTTTAATTGAAGGATCAGTTGATCAAGGACTAAATTGTAAAAATTGTAAAAATTTGGGCCAAAAGTGTAATTTTAGGAATTAAAGGGTATAAACTGTGAAGTAGAGTAAAATTGAAATAAAAGCTAATAAATGAATGATTTTAAAATTATAGATCAAGAATCCGAAGTGAATCGTGGAAAAAAGAAAATAACCGATTAGTCCCTGAATTGTACGACTTTTGCAAATTTGCCCAAGTAAGTTAATATGGCTAAATTCAATGTTTTGTTATGAAATTTTTATGAATGCTATTAAATTGTGATAATTGTGAAATAATGTTTGAGTAAAAGTACAAATTAGGTGGAACGACGGATTTGAGTACTTTCATTCAGTGACTAAGACGAATTGACGGTAAAAACCATGATTGGACCATAGCAACATGTGATATTTGATTTCCATATAAGACCATAGTTGGGCTATGACATCGGTGTGATATGTTCTTTCGTATAAAACTATAGTTGGACTATGGCATCGGTATGATGTGATTATGTGCTTCCGTATAAGATCATATTTGGGATATGGTATCGGTGTGATATGTGCTTCTGTGTAATACTATAACTGAGATATTGCATCAGTGTGATATGTGATCTGTGTAAGACCATGGCTGGGTTATGGCTTCGGTGTGTGACATATAATTATGAGCAAGACCATAGTTATACTATGGTGTCGAAACCTTTTTTTTTGAAAAACGGGGATCGACTTTGGTTTTGAAAACGAAAACGAACATGGGAGTCGCCACCGATCTTTTATTAGGTGTGATTGGACCACCTCATAATTTAATTGTTTTAAAACGTTTTGTTTTACTAAAACAACGATTTTGGTTTACGAAAATCAAGAAAACGGGTTCGGGAATCGGTTATGTACGAGGAAGGATTAGCACCCTCATAACGCCCAAAATTGGTACCAAATTGATTAATTAATGTCTTAATGTCTAAGATTTTAAAATATTTTGAAATATGGTTTTTTTTTTAAAAAACATTTGTGTGGTTCAAGTTGGTCGTCAAAATTCTCTTGTTTCGAAGGTATATAGCATCACATCCCGCACGATTGGACATGATTCTTCATACCTTTGAAAATACGATTGATTTTTGATCCCCGAAGGCTTGCACATTGAAAATTACAAAAGGATATCCCATGATTTAGTCTAACGAAGAATCGAAACCCAGCACGGTAGGGCACGATTTCTTCGAATTTCCAAAACATCGAACATTGCCTTATTTGAAAATCTTTAAATAAACCATTATAAGCTAGCTCAAGACGCTTTAATTTTACTTGGAATAAAATGGAACGATTGCTTTTAAATAGTTGAAAATTATAATGCAACATTTGTAGACTAAAAGTAAAAATAAAAAAAAATGGAATAATGTGCACACATACAATACTTGGTGCATGAATATAATATAACCTTATTTAGCCAACTAACAAAACAAACAATTAAATATAATTAATCTAAGGAAAATGATATTAAATTTTCAAGCATGAATAGAGAACGATTGATATAACAATACAAAAACGAATAAACAATATGCAACAATAATATATATGATATAATATGAAACAATCAATGCAAAATGTATAAGACAAAATAGAAATTAGAAGCCAATGTGATGTAAGACAATTTTAAAATAATGATGAATCGAGGAACACATAATATACATAATACATGAATTGATGAATTTGAAATATCTTATATGTATATAAAACTAATAGAATATGAATGATTATTAAAATATATATTATGTAAAAAGAAATTCAAAATAATAATATATAGAATAATTTCAAATAAAATAAATTGATTTAACTAATGATATATATGAAACTGGAAACCTAATGTACAAATATGCTAGTTTATGAAAGTGTTTAATATAAATAAAATATACATAAATAAACATATTAGATCCATAAATAAATTTAAAGAAAAAATATATATGCACAAGTAAATGAATAAGTAATAAAATAACAATAATACGGGTGAAAGTAAAAATAAAAAGGAATTAATAAGCAAGTGAACAAATAATAAAAAATAATACAATAAAAATTAATAAGGTTTAAATAAAAACAAATAAACAAACGGTTTAAATTAAACTAACTACAAATAATTAAAGTAGTATTAAAAGAATTAAAATTAATAATAACAAAAATAATAATAATAACAATAATAATAATAATGACACAACAAGCCAAAGTAGAAAATAATAATATGTTAACAAGACTAATAATCATATATATTAATAATAAAGTGATGGCATGTCAATAACGATAATAATAATTAATAATTAATAATTAATAATACTAAATTAATAATAAAGTAATAAGCAAATAAACACAAAAAAGAAAATATATAATATAATAATAATATGAAATTAATTAGTTTAATATTAAGATAATAATAATAGGAATAGAGAGTAACAATACATTAATAATAATAATATGTTAATAACAATAATAATAATATATAAAAAAAAGGAATAATAATAGTATAGTAAAAATAATAATGTATTAATAATAATGATAATAATAATAAAATGAGATAATAATATTAATATTAATAAGACGTAGAGGTGTGCATGGGCCGGGCCGGGCTCACTGAAAATTTTAGACCCATTTTCTAGGCCGGGCCTACCTGCCTTGAAATATGGGCCTAAAATTTGCCCAAGCCCGCCGAAATAAAATTGTTAAGCCGAGTCCGGCCCGCCGACCCATATTAAATTTTTTAAACTTATTTCATTAAATAAAAATTTTAAAATATATTAAATAATCAAATACATTTAAAACAAATATTAAAACAAGAAACAAATAAAAATATATTAAAACAATTCTTAAAACAATACACAAATTAAAAATATAATAAAATTGATTATATTAAAATTAAAATTAAAATATAAATATGATTAAAAATAAAAATATATATTTATTATATAATTGGGTTGGTCGGTTTGGGCCGGGCCAAAAAATTTACCGAGCCCGCCCATTTTCTAACGGCCTCGTTTTTTGCTCAAACCCATATTTCGGCCTATATTTTTACTGAACCCTCCCATTTTTAGGCGGGCCTTGGCCGGGCCGAGTAGCCCAACCATGCACACCTCTAATAAGGCGTAAAAGAAATAGTAATAATATAAATAATAATATATGTTTGCAAAATAACGATAGTAAAAAAAAATATAATAATAATAATAATGGAAATAATAATAATAATGGCATTAGAATAAAATGAATATAAGTACAAGTATAATACTAATATTAATAATATATTTAATTGATAATAAAATAACAAAAGTAATGAAAAAGACCAAATTGAATCTAAAAACGAAGTTTTGGGGCAAAGCTGAAATAAACCAAGAGTAAAAGGGCCAATTTGAATGCGCGAATAATAAAGAGGGACTAAAGGAGAAAATATCCCCTCCCACCTAAACGCAGTGCTTTACACGGGACCAAAATGAAGAAAAAACAAAATTACAGGGCTAAATTAAAAATAACGAAAGACTTAATCATAAAATTGTAAAAAAGCGGAAGGGCTAAATGCGCAAATAACCCCTTTTCCAAAAACACGCAGATCCTAGGCGGGTCGGGTCGGGTCAGTCCGGTCCAGGTCAAAACAACGTCGTTTTGGGCATTTAAGACCAATCCCAAAATGTCGTCGTTTTGAGGAGCCTATATAAGTCAAAAAATTAAAAAAAAAAACTCATTTTTCCTTTGTTTTTTAAAAAAACTTCAAAAACTCTCTATTCTCTCTCAAGGCCTTCTCCCTTCGGCCAAGCTTCGGCTCCGTCCGCCGCCGTCGCCGGCCACAGTGGAAATTCAAAAAAGGTATATTTTTTTTATTTTTTATGTGTTTGTAATATATGTATACATGCAAGTAAATAGATTCGAAAATAAAATAAATAAAATAAAATCACCTTAGGTTTTCGAGTTTGATTTCTGGTATTTTGGGTTCCTCCGATTTGGTGTTTTTCTCCTGATTTGTTATTATTTGCTTTGAATCACTGATTTTTTTTATTCAAAATGTCTCTCCAAAAAAACATACAAAGATTAAAAGGCTTTATATAGCCGTTTACAAAGTATTTTTGTTCAACTACTTGTCATTTCTTTTTAATTCTTGCAGATGCAACTTGAGCGGTGGCACAGTGGCGGTGAAGCAGGTGGTATGGGCGATGGGACAGAAGGCAGTTGGCCGAATGCCCTAGGTGCGCCGCACCTAGGGTTTGAAAGATCTGATTCTTCTCCTTTTTTTGTTTGGGCTAGGGTTAATTTGGGTTTAAATTGGGCTTAGTTTTTTTTATTGGGCCATTTGGGTTTGTTTTAGTTGTTTTAGGTCTACTTTAGGGTTATCTAATATGGGTTTGGGGATTTGGTTTATTGGGCCCGGTCAAATTTGGGCATTTACATATGGTATTGTGAAAACGAAGTACTCAATTCTGTAACCGTTCCCTAAACTGATTAAGAAAAAGAAGCAATAAATAGACCCAAGAGATTGAAATTGATTATTTATTGATATTGAGCTCAATCAAGTGAATTTTGTCATTGATTTTGTGACTGACAGGAAGAATTGGTGAAATTATATATTGTATAATTGTTATAAGATTTTTGGTAAAAATTATTTTCTATGCCTATGAACTTACTAAGCTTTCATAAGCTTACTCCTGTGTATTAAATGTTCTTTGTAGATTGACGTGAAATTGGTGAATCAGATCAACACATCAGGGCACATTATCCAGGTTACTTTGGTAAATTTTATTGTGCATTTTAAGGTTTATATGGCATGTATAAGGTTTAATTGAAAGGAAGTGAAGGTGTTATAAACTTAGTTATCAACATTTTTCACTAAAACAGTTTTGGACAGTAGCAGTAGTCCAACTTTGAAAAATGACCAAAAATTGTGAAAATCGATTTAGAGGTTGAATAAAATATGAAATTAAATCCTATTGAGTCTAGTTTTACATAGAAGAAACTATGTAAGCAAAAGAATCTTATTTTATGAGATATTGGAATTTTTGTGAGATAGAGTTAGAATGATTTTGGAATCCCCTGTTGTGATTTTGGAAAATAATTAAAAATTTTACAAAAATAATTATGGGTTATAATTTATATGCTTAAAATTCTTAATTAGTCTATTTTCAAAAGAAACAAACAAAAACATCATCCGAATTCCATATGAGGACATAATTAATTTTTAGTAAAGAAAGGTCAAAGCTGTCAAACAGCAGAATAGGGGTAACTTTGAAGAATAAACTATACTTATTGGCTAATCCATAAATTCTAAAAATTTTATGGTAAGAATATATGTGAGTCTAGTTTCAGGAAAAATTAGCGGATATTTATTTGGAGTACCGTAGCTCCAGATATAAATAATTTAGTGACTACGACTCAAGTGGATAGTTTTGCTATGAACAGTAAATATCATGAATTATTTGAAAATGTTCTGAAATTTTCGATAATGCTCCGTAACCTTATTCCAGTGTCAGATACGGGTTAGAGGTGTTACAAAGGCCAAGAAAATAAAACCAATATTCGATCAAAGACAAGATTCGAGAATGAATATTTTTGAGCAAAGGAGGAATGATACATGCACAGATGGGGTGAAATTTATTAAATTCCATTCACTAAAGTTGCCAATTTTCAAGCTTGGGAAATCAGCAGACTTGCAACAACTTTTTGGATGGGATCCTGACATTTCAGTTTGAGATGTCTTCGTGGAGTTCGAAAGATCTATCTCTTAGCTTTAAAACACACTTTGAATCACTTGATTTTGAGTTTGGCAGATCAAGTTATGATCATTTTAGTGAATACTGTGCAAGTAGAATCTCTAAATAAGATTATAACATGAGTTTCAGGCTTTTAATTCGAGTTTAAATCATATTGGGTTCGGGTTTTGGCTTAACTTTTATTATATATGAGTCCAATATTGTATTTATAAACTCTAATTATTTCATTATTTTATTATTTCAATTTTTTAATAATTATTAAGTAGTTTAAGTTATTTAAGAATTTTATGCCAACAAGAAAGTTTAGTTTAAAACTATTTCTTGTTTAGATTAATTAGAGTTCTAGTATACTTAAGAGTTTTATTTAGATTTATTTAGCTAGCCTATATATAGGCATTTGCATTGTGCACAAATTATTCAATTCATTATTATTCAACTTCTCTTTTGAGTTAATAAATTCTCTTTGAGTTTTCTTTTTAAGAATTTCTCTTGAGTTTCTTTTAGAAGAGTTGTAACAATCGTTTCAGATTGTGGAGATCATCTTCAAATTTTTTCTTGCCAAGTTTTTTTCTTGGAGGGAAAATTAGAGCTGCTTGAAGGGGGGTTGTAGATTTTTCGTGTTTCCAAGGCTTTTTAGTACTTCTACATACCACGTTCTATTTTTCCATTTGTCTTCTTTAATTTCTTCCTTATTGTTCTACTCGTAGATTTATCATTCTATTTTTAGTACTTGGATTTGATTGCGTTTCAGGTTGTGTCAAAAATCTAAGTTTCTTTTTAAACATCTAGAGCCCTAAGTCAAATTTGCGACTTTAACAAATTTTTCGATCCGCTTCCGCATTCATCCGTCTCATTCTTTGTCAATAACAGTTTCTTGAAATTTTTTATATTTTTTAATATACAATAAAACCCTCAACACTCCAAACAAAATAGTAAAAATGACTAATAGAAAAGTTATTTATATACATAATATGTAATGACCTAATTTTCAATAGTGTCAAGAATGTAGTTTTGAAAATCTATTTTTGTAAATTGAGTTTGTAAATATTAAAAAGAATATTTATGAAGTTATTACATAGATAAATTGAAATTTGGTTAAGTAATTTAACTAAAAAAGTAGTTAATTAAGGCTTAGGAACTAAATTGTAAAAGTTTAATCGCTATGAATTTTTAATTAGGAAAAGGCTTGAAGACTTAGATAACAATTATCCAAATGACCAAAATGGATATTTAACCAATTTTAAGTGGATGATAGTGGAGTGTGATGATTAAATACATCTAAACTAAGTTAATAATTAATAACGGATTAATTAAAGAATTAGTTGCAATTACTTAAGGTCAAGTAACCATAAACCTTAGTATATATATTAAGTTAATGGAGGATAGTAACATCATCTTCCTCCTTAGTCCATACCGTCCACTTGAGAAAGAAAACGAGAAAGGAAAACACCTTGAAGACTAAACATTCGACCAAGCTAAAATCCCAAGGTAACCAAGTCATTTTTTATGTAATTTTTATAGATTTTTTATCATTGGAGCTTGATTTAGCTAACCCGTGTATTATTTTTTTCAATTGTTAAAGTTTTGATAAGTTTCCATTATTTAGAATTGGATGAAAGAGGTGTGAAATTGATAGAAATAAAGCTTAGTTTATGGAAAAAACTAAATTGTAAAACTTAATTGTTAGTTTCATACATTGGGGACCAAATTTAATAGAATGAAGAATTATTTTAAATTTTTGGCAGGAATAGAAAGTAGAAGGTTCTTAATGAGTATATGTGAAATATGTTTCAATTTGAAACTTTAGATTGAAAGCTATGCTTGTCCCAAGTTTAGGGATTAAATTGAATAAATTGTAAAATATGTTTGACAATGTATTTGGATGTGATTTGGATGAAATTTGATATTGTGTTATTGTTTAATTATTATTCATAGTTAAAGATGACATGTAATGACCCAAATTTTACTGTTATCGGAAAAGCGCATTTTCAGGTCTTCGTTTCTGAAAAATTGATTCGTAAATATTTATTAAAAATATTTACGAAGTTAAATGAGTGGTTAATTAAAGTTTAATGAAGTGAATTAGTTTAAATTAAGGATAATTGGATAAAAGGATTACATTGAATGTAGTGTGAAAGTTTAATTATAGAATAAAGAAAATTGAAGGGACTAAATAAGTAAATAACCCAAAGTGAATGCCAAATGTTTGATAAAATAAAATACATGTGTAATAAATATTGTACATACATTTGTAATACATGTATGTATTTACCTATTATTTAAGTAAATACTATTATTGTATATTAATTAAATAAAGAAAATAAATAAAATAAGGGTAAGTGTGTGGTGATGATGATAGAAAATGTAAATTATATGTATGTACAAATGTAAAATAAGTATTTGTCATTAAATAGATTTTTATTATAGATTTTATTATTGTTATTATTATATTATCTATATATATATAAAGTAAAAAAAAAGAAAGAAAAAGAAGGAAACAAAGAAAAGAAACATAATATGAGACGAAACAGGGAAAGGAAGGAAAGAAAGAAAATAAAAGGAAAATTGAGATTTTGAAGCTTTAAACTTTATTAGGTAAGTCAATCAAGTCCTTTTACTTAATTTTGATGTTTTAGAAGCTTTAGATAAGGTTTTGATGAAATTATTTAATTAGATAATTATTATTTATTTAATATTTTAATAAGATATTTTATTATTTTATTATTTTATTTAGTCTATATATATATGTGTGTGTGGAAAAAAAATACACATACACACCATCCATCATCTTTCCCATGCACTAACGTGAGAGGAAAAGAGAAAGAAAGAAAGTTTTACTTTCTTTACAATTTGGTCCTTCTACCAAAAATTCACCATTTTCACCCAAAAATCAAAAGAATTTCCATGGCTACCAAGAGAGAAAAATGTTAAGAAGACTATGGGAAGTTAGAATATCAAGTTGGATTCAATAAAATGAAGCTGAAGGAGAGAGAAAATCAAGTTAAAGATTGAAATCAATGGAACAAGGTAAGAACATCAAAATTTCAATACATTTTTAAGATTAATATTATTGAAAAACCATGGAATTGATGCTAATGTAGAGTTTTCTTATATATGGTCTTATGTTCTTGATATATTAGTGAAGAGAAAATAAGAGAAAGTAATGAGAAATAGTTTAGAGAAAGAAAATAAGAGTGTTATAAACATAGTAAATAAACATCTTACACTAAAACAGTTTTAGACAGCAGCAGTAGGCTAACTTTTAAAAATCACCATAAATTGTGGAAATAAAATTAGAGGATGAAAAAAACATGGAATCAAATCTTATTTAGTCTAATTTCTTATAGAAGAAACGGTGTAAGCAATGAAATCGTGAATTGTGAGATATAATAGATTTAGTGAGACAAGGTCAGAATGATTTCAGGTTCCCCTGTTCTGAATTTGGAAAATCATAAAAAATTGGAGAAAAATAATTAGGTTCTTAAAGTTATATGTTTAAAATCCTAAATGAGTCTGATTTTAATAGAAACAAAATAGAACATCATCCAAATCCTGTACAATGAGATAATTAATTTTTAGTAAATAATGGTCAGAATTGTCAGACAGCAGGATAATGGTGATTTTAAAGAATAAACTGTTCTTATTGGCTATACCAAAAATTATTAAAATTTTATGATTAGAAGATACACAAGTCTAGTTTCATATAAAATTAGCGGATCTTATTTTCGAGTTCTGCAGCTCAAGATATAAATAATTTAGTGACTATGACGCAAATGGACAATTTTGAATATACATATAAGTAAATAGTGAAATTATTGATAATGTTACCTATAACATGTTATATAAATATAGGATGTGGAATGGAGAGGAGGAGGAGGAAAATATGTATGAATATTCAGCTAGAATGACTAATTTGCATGTTTTAGGCTCAGGGACTAAATTGAGTAAAAGTAAAACTTTATGGGCAATTTTGCAAAAATGTTAGAAATGACCAGTTTGCATGAAATGGATTATTTTATTATTTAAAATTTCAAAATTGAATTAAATTATTAACTTAGTTCAAGATCGGGGAAAAATATATTTTAAGGATTAAATTGAAAAGTGTTGAAATTATGGAAAATTCTGATATTTTATAGAATTCATGGGTTGTTATCAATTTGTATGAGAATAATGGCTGGAAATTAGGATTAAATTGCAAGAATTTTATTTTTTTGAGCCTACGGATGAAATCGTCATTAATTTAAAAGTTTAGGGGCAAAATGATAATTTTGTTTAGAGCATTAATTGAATGTATTAGAACATGAAATAAATGAAAACGATGATCAAATTTATTTATAAAGATCCGAATGACTCGAATACGAGCTTGAACGTAGAAAAGAAAAGATTTCAGATTAATGAAATTATAAACATGAACAAGCAACGAGGTAAGTTAGTGTAACTTGAATTGTATTTTTAAATGCATAAAATATCGATATAATGAATTATTTTATTTATGTTATGAAGAAATGACAAGAGAATGATATTTATCATGACATGTAAATATGTGATTATCTTTGATACGTTGATACAATGAAATTAATTATATTGAGACGAGTAATAAATTCAAGTAAAACATGTCAAGAAAAATAAGCACGTTTAAGGGACAATATGTTTGATTTTAATTGGTTCTGAATATGAACGTTAGATGAAATAAAATATCTGATAAATAAATCGGTAACTCTGGTAATGCTCCGTAACTCTATTTCGGTGATGGATTCGGGTTAGGGGCGTTACAATTAAGTTGATATTTTGAAAGTTATTAGATTTATAGATATTGTTCATGTTGAATAAATTGAAGAATCAAGGGTTAAATTGATAGAATTTCAAGTTAGAAGTGAAATAAGGATTGAATTGTAAAGTAAATCATAAGTTTTGAATATTAGGGACTAAATTGAAAGAATTTTGAAATTATGATTTTCTGGTGAAATTAGTTTAAAGTGAAAATTGAATGGAAATATTGAGTTAAATGTGAAGAATAAAAGTTAGTCTAGGTTTAGGGACTAAATTAGAATTTAGACAAAAAGTTGAATAAAAATTTAAATATTCAATATGAAAATTGAATGGTAATGTATTGATAATAGTTAATTGATTTCCATAGCTAGCGTTGTGCCAGAAAATCTCGGCTAGGCAAGAAAAAGACAAAGCCGATAAGGGATAGCTCGAAAATTACGGTTTGTATTTCTATAATTCGAAATTAATACTTAAATGTTGAATTTATTACTTGATAAGTATAGTAAGTATTTAAAGGTAAATATTTGAATAGGAATAAATATTGATTGGAATTAAAGAGTGAATTTTATTATTAATTGTTATATTTTGAATGAATGTTATGGTAAATAATTAAAGTGTGAATTATCGGTATTGTGTTTATTATTGTGGAATTTGATTATATGTTAATGAAAAGTGAATTGAATTATATTGAATTGTATTGATTTATTAAATTATGTGATTAATTGAAATATATACATATTGATTGAAAACCGAAAATTGGTTAAATACCCTATTAACAGTATCGGGCTAAGTTGGATATAGTTGGCATGCCATAGGATTGGAAGTGTTCAGGGATATTCCGACTTTGTATCGATGAGACACTATAAGTGTCAACTACTATTACTTGTTCGGATTCGATTTCGATGAGGTACTCGTGTACCGCCATCGCTATTACTCATTATTATTATTATTGTTATTGTTGTTGTTACCGTTATAAATGTATTTGGCTCGCCGATGAAACACTGTATGCTATCCTGGTGTGTGGGTTGGATCCGTGTATCCATCTAGGTCCGAGTATGTTAATAGGGGGTAAATTACTGTAATAGCCAATTTTGGCCCTAAAATGATAAAACAAACAAAACCCAAATAATTAAATAAAAGTCCAAATTTCAAGTCCATTTACAACATGTAGCCCAAAATTAAAACCAGACCCATTACACATCAAATAACCCAATTACAAAACCCAACAGGCCCAAACCAAAACCCTATCAGCCTAAATTATCAAAACCCTAAAGCCCAATGTAACGCCCCAATTTTCGGGAATTCTGTGAATGTTGGCAAAATTTCATGCTTTGATTTTGTCATTTGTGAGTGAAATTATGAAATAGAACCTATGTGAAAATGTTTGAAAATGCTATAGGCTAAATTGCAGTGGCCAAATAAATAGGAGTGCAAAATAGGAGGATTTGCATGAAAAACCTCCCATTTTACATGAAGTGGCCAGCCATTATGTTGTTGTAGACAATATGAGCACTTGATATCCATAATTCATGGTACAAATTGATAATGGGTTAGGTAAATGTTTCATGATAATGGATTAGGTAAATATTCCATGATAATGGGTTAGGTAAATGTTCCATGATAATGGTTTAGGTAAATGTTCCATGATGGGCATTTCATGTCTTTTGTATTAAAGAATTAAATGGATGAAATATGAAATTTTATTAAAAGAAAAAGGGGTGAAAAGAACAAAGTTTTGTCCATCTTTGTTCATCATAGCCGAAAGTTAGAGAAGAGAAAGGAGAGGAGAAAGCTCTTGAATGTTCGGTCACTTGGGGAAGAAAATTGAAGGTAAGTTCATGGTAGTTTGCTTCTATCTTGATGTTCATGAGTTCTTCTTGATTCTACCTTAACTCTTGAAGCATTTTTTGGTTTTTAGTTGTGTTGTGAGCATTTAGTGATGAATTAAAATGAAGGAAATGGTTGTTGTTTCATGTTCTTTTGATGAAAAATGGAAGATAGGTGAAGTTGAGCCAAACAAATGAGCATGCATGAGCCTTTGATGCTAAGGGGAAAATCGGCTAACATGTTGTGCTTTAAAATGATGAAATGGAGATTATACTTAAGTAAAATCATAGATATGTGATGATTGATTGGTGATATACATGTTTAAATAACAAGCATGCAAGTTAGGTGTGAAAGAGTGATTTGGTAATAAATCTGCTTGGGACAGCAGCAGTAACGTGACTTTGGAAAATCATCATAAATTATGGGAGATTAGTTAGAAGCTGCATAAATTATGTAATGAAAGCTTAATGAGTCTAGTTTCAAATGGAATAAACGAGAACATATTTTGAATTCTGTACAATGAGAAATTTGATTCGTAATGAAGAGTGGTCAGATTAGTCAAACAGTGAAACATGGGAAACTTTAAGAAAAATCTGGTATTTATTGGCCATACCAAAAATTCTGAAAATTTTATGGATAGAAGATATATGAGTCTATTTTCAGGGAAAATTAACGGCACTTGATTTGGAGTTTCGTAGCTCCAGTTATAAATAATTTAGTGACTGTTGCTCAGGAAGACAGCTTGCAGTGAAATTATGATTATGTGGTAAACATTGACAAAAATTTGTTAATGAGTTGCTTATTGTTTTCTTATAAGCTTACTATGATCTGTAGGTGTGGTTGGCTGAATATTGTAAGAGGTTAATACGTAGTTTGTATTTGAATAGTTAGATTAACGTGTTAGTAATCCAATTGTAGGCGGTTCGTGTGTGGATCTCATCAAGACATCGTCGCAAATGTGTGTGTAAATCGACACCTCTCATAGACTAGATTGGCAAAAGCGAAAAGTCGAAATGCCGATAAGTCGGTATTTTGGGAATTTTGAGTGCGAATGCTCATAAGATAGTTGGGTTTGTATATTTGGTAATCTAAAGTAATAAAATGCGAGACGCGATTTCGTACATTTTGATAATTTGGGCTTAATGGGCCAAAGATCGGGTTCATGGGCCAACGGCCCAATTGTAAGTATGCGCTTGTAAGTGTTCGATAGTACGTAAATAGTTAGGATATGCATGAAAACCCTAAAAGCAGCTAAATTACTATAATACCCCTATGTATGGAAAATTATGTTATACCCCTAGGTACAAAATTACCGTTATACCCTAGGGTTAATTTTGGTGAAAAGCATGACGATCGATTACGTATGATGTATGCCATGATTATATATCTGTTGTATGGGGACATGGGTTATATTATGGAGGAAGCGTCCTGGTGGCTATGCCACAATTATTCGATCTGGTGGCTCTGCCACATATATCTGTTCTGGTGGCTATGCCACGATTATTCGATCTGGTGGCTCTGCCACATATATCTGTTCTGGTGGCTCTGCCACAATATTTGTATCTGGTGACTTTGTCACAATATCCGCAACCTCATTGCGATTTCGTGGTGTGTAGCGGTTGGGTGGGTCGAGTAGTCTCCCCAAATGGTGTAAGGTGGTACGGGTGTTATGGATGAATCTGGTTGGGTTTCGCATAAACATGTAATATCTGCTCGTTCATTATGGGCCTATGGGCTTTATTTTGAATTCGCTCGGGCTAAGGCCAACTTATTCTATTTACGTGGTTTGAGTTGATATAGGCTATGGTTGGGTTAATTTACATTGAGTTTCCCAAACTCACCCTTTTATTTTCATCCACGCAGTAATCCCCAACCATAGTGGGCTTGAAGTCTGTGAGGGAATTCGGAGTTGCCACCCGTTCTGAAAGTTTGATTTTCTTCTGGTGAACTGGACATCCTTTTAATTACGTTTGAGGTTTTAGGCTTTTAAATGTAATAAGGCCGCTTATTTATTTTTGATAGTTTTTATATGTTTTATTAAGATAGGTAATATTTATATTTAACTGTTGAAATTGGATAGCTTTAGGGCACGTTTTCAAAAACAGTAATTGATTTCAAAATAACACGAAAACAAGCAAAGCTTCCGCAATGAAGATATTTTCCAAAATTAATTACTTTTCCTAAAAAGGACTTAATCAAATCGGTTTCCTAGAAATATACATGATGTTAAGGTATGGCAATGGCGGTTTGCATGTCTAGGATTGGATCCGAAGGGAGTTTGGTAATTAAGCAGTCCGATGGACTCACCTCCTCTTTTCCGGTTTCCTACCGGTGCACAGCTTCCATTCACTTTAACCTATAATGAAATCATCTTTTAAAACACTCAGTAAGTTTTTTTTCTGGATCGGAAATGTTTTGAATGCTTCGATGTGGCATGTCGGATCCGGCCATAACGTCTGGGCCGAGTAAGGGGTGTTACACCCAAACTATCTTAAACATTTTTAGCAAACAAAAAACCCCTAGCCCCAAGTTGCAGCCGCCGTCCCTTCAGCCACCAGCCTCTTTACCATTGGCCACCTCGCACGGCACCAGCCTCTTCACCATTGGCCTCCTCACGCCACCACCGCGACACGCACGTCTGACACCACCTGCAAACAGATCAAAGCACGCAAAACACAAGAAAAAACAAAGAAGGAAAAAACAAAAAAAGAAGCAGGAAACAAAAAGCAAAAAAACAAGGAAGAAACAAACAGAAAATAGAAATAGAACGAGTGTGTACTCGGCTATAAAAGCCATTCTCGATCTTCTTTGTATTTTTTACAGACATTAAACAATCGAAAAGCAGAATAGAAGCAAAAAAGTAAAGGTTGATTTGATTTCCTTTTTTTTCCTTCTCTTTTTCCGATTTATTGTTTCTTTATTATTTTTTTTATTTTTTCTATTTGCAAAATCTGTTTTAAATAACAATAAAAAGAAAACACTCACCTGAATCGCCTCGGAGTCGCACTGTCGGAGCCTCATCTCCGTTCACAGCGTCGACTTCAAAAAAGCGGGCAAAAGGATCTTCTTCTCCTTCGTTTTTGGGCTAAAAAAGAAGTGGCTTTTGAGTCGCTTCGAAACAAGACTGAAAAAGCCCATCCTTTGCGGTTTTGACCACCGTTCGTGGTGGAGCAATAACGACGGTAGCGAGGATAGGTCTCGAAACCTTAGCTGCAAAGGGGAAAAAAAAGAGAGGAGGGAGAAAGAGCCAATAATCTCTCTGTTTTTTTTTTAAAAGAAGAGGCTTAAAATGAATCTAAAAAATTTGGGGTTTTAATACAAGCATGAAACGGCAGCATTGTTTTCCAGGCTAAAGTGGGTCATTTGCACTATGGGTCCTTCAGTTTTACTTCCCGTTTTCAATATCCCCATTTGGTTCTTAATTTTGTGCTTTAATTTGGCCCCATGGATTTTACGCTAGTCGCATTTTGGTCCTGCATGATATAAAGCGCATAAGGGCGGGGATATTCTCCTAATAAGTCCCTCTTTCTTTGCATGTGTTCCATTTGGGTCCTCTCTCTTTTAAATTTGTCCCTTTAATTTTATTTTATTTTTAGTTTGATCATAAACCTTCTAATGTCAAACTATTTGGCATATTATTTATTCTTTAGAAAAACATGTATTCTGTCAAACAATTATATATATATATATATATATATTATTTTAGATCTTTTTTCTATATATATATATTAGTTCTCTTAAAATTATTTTAGGAACCATTTATTTAAAATTGATTTATGGTATTCTTTTCAAATTGTTATTGTATATTATTTTAGGTTACTTAGTATATTTTCTTAATTAGCTACTTTAAACGGTTCTATTATATATTACTTTAAATTATCTTGTGTATTATTTATTTTATGATTTTTTATATACATTATTTATTCTAAACTTTTACATATTATTTATTTTAAATTTATATACATTATGTAGTTAAACTATTATATATATTATTTATTTTAAACCCTCTTTATTAGTTATTTTAAACTGTTCTACATTGTTTATTTTAAATATTTTTTACTATTTTACATATTATTCACTTTAAATTTTTATATAATGTTCATTTTAAAATGTTTCCAATACATGTCATTTTGAATTATTTTATATATATTAATTATTTCACATTGCTTTTTTATTTATTTTAAACCCTTTTTATATATTATTTTTGAATTGCTTATTATTTTAAATTTATAGAATGTTTATTCTTGAACTTTCTTTTGTATGGATCATTTATTTTCAAATTTTCATATGTTTTATTTTAAACTCTTTATATCGTTTTATATATATATATATATATATATATATATTTATGTGAAGTTTTTTTTATACTATGTATATTATTTGTTGTAAATTTCTTTTTACGTATTATTTATTTTAGACTTTTATTAATGATTTTAAATTATTCTTTATCATTCACTTCAAATTGCTTTCATAAGTATTTATTTTATACCCTTTACATATGAGATTTATATTTAAGATTATCTTATTATTTGATCTAAGTTGTTTTATACTATGCTTCATTTTTATGTTTATTAAGCTTAATGTTAAATAATGTATGTTGTGAAATTATTGCTATTGCATGTACGTTAATCTGCTTACTCATGTTCATATTATTGCCATGCGCTTGTGGAATATTTTATGCGTGAATCATTGTTCTATGTCGCACTATACTTCATTTCATATCATTGCCTCAAATTAGACCCCAATACATTTATCCAACAAATCGTTTGATTTTAACCTAAATAAATAACACATGTCGCTTAAATATTGTATTCGCTACTATTCAAAAACGAAATTTTCCAAATAAGGCAATGTTGTGCATTTTGAAATATCGAGGAATTGTACCCTAACTTATGGGGTTTCGATTTTCTCATTGTTTCTAAATAGCTAAATATCCTTTTCGAGTTTTAAAACACATGAAATTCTCATTTAAATTAAAAGATGACCTTGTGCTCGGGAATTCATGGTATTGTGTCCTAACTTACGGGATGTGATACTCTGATATCTCGAGATAAGGAAATCTTTAAACAATCGATTCAAGCTAATTCAAGAATTTTAAAATCAATATTAATAGAAAAGATTGTATTTCAAATCCCTTCCTGATTTTTTAATTTTCGACATTAAGACACTAACTAATCAATTCGGTACCAATTTTTGGGCGTGTCGAGGGTGCTAATCCTTCCTCGCACGTAACCGAATCCCGAACTCATTCTCTCAAGTTTCATAGACCGAAGACACTATTTTAGTAAACTAAAATTGATTTATTAAAACAAAGATGATCCGATCACACCTAGCAAAGATCGGTGGTGACTCCCGTTTTAATTTTCGCTTTCAAACCAAGTCGACCCCAATTTTCAAAAAAATGGTTTCGACAATTACTGTACTGAACAATTAAATGATACTCACAGTTACTGAATAATTGACTGATACTGAATAACTGATTGTCATTGAACAATTGATCGTTACTGAATAATATTGATAAAGTGATTAATATTGAGAATATTGACTGTTACTAGAATGGATAAACACAGAAAATTGATTGATAATTGAATCGTTGAATAATATTTATTGATATTGAACAGTGAACTGAAGTATGAAAAAGACATATGAGTTAAGTATCTCTGAATTGAATATGAATGAAGAGTATTATTGTTCAATGGTTTGTGAATTTATTGTGAAAAGCTATTTCGAATTAACAGATAATAAGAACTGAATTAGTTACAAGGAATTTATCTATGTATTGAATAATTATATAAATGTGAAAGATATATGATTTTTATGTAAATGTTGTATTTTCATATTATTAAGTGTTCGTGTAACATTCCGAAATAGGGCCTAAACGGAACAGTGGTTGCGAAACCACAAATTTAGGGTAAAAAAAATATATATATATATATTTTTTATTATTATTTTGAGGTTCATGGTATGATTACATGATTGTGTGAAAATTTCGTGATAAAATTCTATGCATAAAGTGCTTAAATTGAGGTTAGGGACTAAATCGAATAATTTGCAAAACTTGCATTCTAGAAGTTTTAGTATGAAATTATTTTGGAATATTAATTAGGAGATCTTAAATGGTAATTTGACCAATTTTAAGTTCATGGACAAAATTAGGACATGGAAGGAATTTTTGAAAGTTTAGTAAGGAGGGCATTTTGGTCATTTGGTTATTAACATTAATAAAAGGTGAAAAAGATGATAAAATTGTATCATCTTCTTCAAGTTACCAGCAGAACCTTACCTCTCTCCATAGCTGGGGTTTATTCAACTTTCAAGCTTCATAGTAAGTGATTCCAAGCCCGGTTTTAATGATCTTTACGTTTTGAAGTCCCTTAGCTCGATAAAGCTTATGCTAGCAATAATTTAAGTTAGGAATCAAATTTGGAAAAATGCCCATAGGTGAAATTTGTGTATTTTGATGTTTTATGATGGAATATGAGGTTTTAAATTATGTTAGACAACTTGTGCTACTTGGTTTTAAGTGAAAACGAGTAAAAGGCTTAATCGGTAAAAATACCTAATAGTCATAAGTACATGTTAGTGTGTGAATTTGATATTGCCATAGAAGGGAAAATGATCAGCATGTCATAAAACATAAGAAAATAGGATGAAGTTTAATTTACGAGCCTTGGGGCAAAAGTGCAAATATGTGGAAGTTTAGGGCAAAATGTAATTTTTCCAAAGTTTGAGTAAAGGGTTGTTTTGATAAATGTTGATATTAAATAAGCTAAATTTTCTATTATAGATCAAGAAGAGCGAAATTGAGAGTAGATCGGGAAAAGAAAAGTAAAGGACTAAATTGTAAAGTTTAGTCACATTTTGTATCGAGGTAAGTTTACAGTAAATAAATGCAATATTCTTTTATTTTACATTATTATTGTCAATTTCAGCATTTATATATTTATGTTATGAAAATATTTAAAGTCGAATTTAAGGTGAAGTGACAGAGGAAAAGTGTTAGAAAGCCCGGTTGAACCCTAGGAATGTTAGGATATTAGGGTTGACAGGACAGAACGAAATGAGCCATGTAAGTCCATATTAGAAATATGGCTTTGGAGACAGGATTGAGCCATGTAAGTCCATATTATATATGGCATTGGAGATAGGAATAATTCATGTAAGTCCATGTCAAAGACATGGCATTGGCGAGATATTGATGAGCGAGAAGCGACCCTAGTATCCTTAGTATTCCGAGTGGTTCAACGGGTCAGGATACGAGTTAAATTACAGTGAATTAACAGCAAAGGAAAAGTAGATTATACTTATGAAAAAGGAAAGGTCAGGTAAGAAAGAAGGTAAGGGAATAAAGAAGAAGATAGAAATTGAGAAGTAAAGAAATTTATGATGTTAGATGATATTATGCATAATTATCCATTATGTTGAATGTTGTGATTTATTTGCTTGTAAGCTTACTAAGCCTAGTGCTTAATCTATTTATTTTCTTCTTCTTATAGTACTTATCTAGCCACTCGGGGATCGAAGGAAAGCGTCGGAGGCCGATCACACTATCAAAGAAATAACTCGGTATAATTAGACGTTTTGTTTTGTGTATGGCATGTATAGAAACTTAGCCACTTTTGGTATAATATGAACAATGAATGATGTGTAAATACTTGCTAGTGATTAGCTAATAAAATGGCCGATGATATGCATGTTTATTAATATGTATGATTGAATGGTGATTATCACATGAAAATTATGAAAAATGTGAAAGTAACATCAATGACGTAACATTTAAAAATCACTAAAAAATTTTATAAACATAGTTTGAAGATGAATAATATATGAAATTAAAGCTTATTATGTCTATTTTCTTATGGAATAAGAAAAATAGGTAAAGGTATTATATTTCATGATATATCTGAGTTTTAGTGAAACAGGGTCAGAGCAATTTTGGAACCCCTGTTTCAACTTTGAAATTCACCATAAATTGTACAAAACTAATTAGAAGGTATACTTTATATGGTTATAATCCTTGTTGAGTCTAGTTTTAAGAGAAACAAACGGCTTAGTGATATGAATTTTGTACAGGAAGAAACATGGTTCGTAGTAACAAGAGGTTAGTGCAGTCGAGTTTTGAAACAGGGAAACTTTAACTAATAAACTGTACTAATTGGCCAAGTCAAAATCTATGAAAAAATTAGTAGATAGATATATGAGTCTAGTTTCAGGAAAAATTTACGGATCTTAATTTCGAGTTTCGGAACTCAAGATATGAATTTTTAGGCGACTACGACACAGAATGGCAGCACATTCCGAAATGCTTAAATAAACAATTTAAACCTATTTAAGGGATAGAATAAGTTTAGTAATGCCTCGTGCTCGATTCTGGAATCAGTCTCGGGTAAGGAGTGTTACAGTTCGGATTATAGAGATATCACTGAGTTCACACTCAGCATACGGTTTTTTTCCGTACGCAGGTTAGGTTAAAGAAAAACCGTCGAATCAGTATCCCAGGCTGATCTCGAACTCAATAAGGTGAAATATGTTAATTGTTGGTAATGACATGTACCTAGGATGTTTATCTGTATCATTTAGTACCGTCATTATAATGATGAAATAAGTTTGGTAATGATATATTGTATGAATAGGCTTAATTGAAATAAATTTGAACTAATTGATAATGTATGTGAATTATTTAAAAAGATCCATTATATAGGTTCATAAGATGTCTAGTTGGTCATGATTTGGTTAGATTCAAATATGATTCAAAATGATTGAATGATTGGTTTTGGAATTGTTTGGTGTTGTTGAATTGCAGGGTTGGGTAAACTTAATGTTTAAGGCTCATTTTGAGTCCACACGGCCTGGCACATGGACATGTGACCGGACCGTGTGAGACACATGACTTGCACACGGGCATGTTGTTAGGCCGTGTGACCTCTACACCTAAAATGCTACAAAACAAATTGCTACACGGGCTGAGTACACAGGCGTGTGAAATTAATTTGTTCATAGGCAAAAGTTAGAGAGCTCCACAGGTGGAGGACACGGGAGTGTCCAGGCCATGTGAGCCACACGATGTGGCCACAGGGCGTGTAGTACTGTTCTTTAAAGGGAAATTTTAAGAATTTTATGAAAAAATTTATAAGCTTCCGATTGAGTCCCGGTTTGGTTCTAACTTGCATTTTAAGTCTCGATGGCTCATTAAAGGAATATTAAGATATATTTTATGAACTGAATTGTATTTTCTTTCTTTATTAATTGTAATCGAACTGTAGTGACAGATAATACTCCGTAATCCTGTTCTAACTACGAGATAGGGTTAAGGGGTGTTACATGACATTAGCCCGTCGAGAAGGAAAAGAAAGGTGAGAGCCGACAACAAGTGACATGAGCTTTCAGTTTATATTTCTGTGATTCAAGATCAATATAATTGTTGCATGTTTGTGATAGTTTGCATAATATGACATTGAGGTGAGTTGACAATGGTTATTTCAATGGAATTGCTATTTTTAAGATTGAATGTTGAGATAATTGACTAAATTGAATAAAATAGATAATTGCATGAATTAATTGATATATGGTATTTGGTGTGGAGTTGAGTTAAAATATTCTATGTTACATGATGAATTAAGAATAATGTAATGTGAATTGAACTATATGATAAAATTGAAAAATTGATTACCCTATTAACTATTCGAGCAGAGTCGGATATAATTGGTTTGTCATAAGTTAAATTAGGTATGGGTTACTTCATATATATGTTGATAAGCATTGGGCACATTTTCCTTTGGACATTCCAATAAGTGTTGGGCGCAACCTTTACTTCGATTACACCGATGAGCATTGGGCGGAATCTATTTACTTTAGATGTTCTGGTGAAGCGTTGGGTGCCCCATTGGTATTTTGGATGGGATTCGTGTCTCTATTCTAGTCCGAGTCTGAGTCCGATTCATGTTAATGTGGGATATAAATTTTGAATCGGTTAAATGATTTGTACTACAAGTACTAACCGCCACCTAGACATGCAAATGTCTAGCCTGAAAAAACTGCAACAAAATATATAAAATAACAGCAATGTTTGCAAATATATAGGTTAGGTTGTAATACAGAAGTTACAACGGAATACGAAAGTATTTTGAGAATCATACCCATGGAAGGCTGAATTAAACTAAAGGCTAATTTTTGCACTCACATCTAAACATTAATTACCTAAAATTGTAGTATGATAAATTAAAGGTATTTTTAAGCAGGCATAAAAAATAATAAATCAAAATAAATAATTGAAATTTACTCAATTAAACGAGCAAAAAATTAACTCACTCTAGTGTTTATAATTAACTACAGACTTATGGTTTTGTGAATTAGCTAATAATTAACCTAATTATCACCTTTCGGCCTTTAATTAAATTAACTACTCGGTAGAAACTCCTTATCTTTTGACTTCATGGTTTATTCCGAGCTAAATCAAAAGATACTCATAGACTATTCTTTCGACCTCATCTATCAAAACAACTTCCTAAGGTCGGTAGACTATTCTTTCGACCTCCTCTACCAAAATAACTTCTTAAGGTCATCAATCATAATGTTTAATCGCATTTAATTTAACCCGACTAATTCTAAGGCAAACCCTAATTCTTCAGTTAATTAATTCCACATTGGATCGTAATCTTCATAAGGATTTAGTTCCTCATGAATCTAGATGCAATTTTCCCCAAATTAAATTTAGACATTCAAACAAATATCAAATTAAAAGAAAAGGGGAAAGAGAATTTTTATCCGTTGGATGTCGGTTGAGCACAAAAACTGAAAACTCGTTTCACAGTCGTCGAATGAAAATTGATTGAAAATTGATTGAAAATCGATTGAAAATCGAAACACTAAAAATACTAAAGATTGTTGAAGAACACAAAACTGAAATTGAAATTGAATCCAAAATAAAAGTTGGTAGCCGATTCCCAATAAAACAAACCTTAAAACTAAAAACTAAAAATTAGCTAAAAAATAAGCTCCTTAATCAAGCATTAAGCATTGTTATTTATAGTTTTGGTGTTTTATGACCATATTAGGTCAAATACAAGTGATTAAACAAATTAATATGAGTTGTGTAGATGAAAACACCATCAATCGTAAATTGGGCCTTGTAGAATTAGTGACGCAACACCACATGACCGGTGTTACGACATGGGACATTGAATGAGGCTTCCTTGGCCTTGATGTAACAACCCCTACCCGTATCTGTCGCTGGAATAGAGTACGAGGCATTACCGAGAAGCACGAAACACTTATAGATAATTTAAATACATTTTCATAACTTGTCTCGATTTCATACTATTTCGTATTTAAGCTTTATTCACTAAAGTCTTTGAAATATCATCTTTATGCAAATAACACACATGAGGTACATAATTCCGTAGTTATAAATGAACACATTTATCAAACATATTCCATGTTTTTATATATATATCATAGTCTCAAATTTACATGTATCAATTACCATCACTTCCTCGTATTTCAGACAAATACGTGTAACAATTCATAAATATGTGATTCACTAACTCTTCCTGCCAATCACGATTTAAATTGCCAAATCATTTATTGAGCCCAATTTCAATGTACACTAAAATCTATCATATAAATTTGGATGTACGTATTCATCAATAAATTCCATGTACAGATATCATCATCTCTTATTTCCACATACATTTACTTTCCACATTCATGAATTCAAATAGCATATACAAGACATACCAATGTATTTCAGGTACGTTTTCATGATATTTCATTTCGAACTCAAATTATTTCATACTAGAAGTTTTCTCATTAACTCATTTGGAATACTAATTCATACGGATAATACACTCAAGGCGTAGAAATATATAATCACAAATGAACTCATTCATCAATCGAGTTTTATGCTCATGTCTCATCAACTCGTATTTCCTTATGTCACATAGTTCCATGTAATACTTACCAAACTTTTTCAAATTAGTGAACATCTTACGGAATTGGTCTGCACCGGTATGCACTAAATTTCACTGATAATCACTGATGCCATAGCATAGCTATGGTCTTTTCACTAGAATGCCATAGCTCAGCTATGGTCTTACATTTTATACACATATCACACCGATGTCTTATCCCAGATATGGTCGTACACAGAAATCACTTGTCACTTGTAGCCGAAGCTATCACTATTCACTGATCAGGTAGCTAGAGCTACCATTTTTCACTAATCAAGTAGCCGATGATCAGGTAGCCGAAGCTACCACTTTTCATTGATCAGGTAGCCGAAGCTACCACTTTTTACTTGTCATTTGTCCTTGATCAGATAAGTGTAGTGAAGCTATCACTTATCACTTTCATTTGTCCTTGATCGATAAGTGTAGCGAAGCTATCACTTATCACTTTCACTTGTCATTGATCGATAAGTGTAGCCAAGCTATCACTTATCACTTGTTGCCCTGGTCCACCATGGTCTTTTCCTTCAATTCATCTTGTCTTTGAATTGTAATGCTCAATTTGATCATTTATTCAATTTTCATGTTTTTACATTATTTGCGATTTTATCATCAATACATATAAAATAACACATCATGAAATTCATAAAATTAACAAATGGTCACTAAAATTTAGTTATACAAACTCACAAGTACGATTTTTGTATTATAACGATATTCATAATTTCATAATAAATATTCCAAATAAAACATTATATCATTTCTAATTCAACATTTATCGATTATAATCGAGCATTTGATCAAGTCATTCATATATATATATTTACTTTTCCTCCTCCTCCTCTCCATCCACATCCTTAGTATAAATAACACACTTGTAAGTAACATCATCCATAATTTTCACTATTTACTTATGTGAATATTCAAGCTGTCCATCCGTGTCATAGTCACTAAATCATTTTTATCTTGAGCTACAGAACTCGAAATTAAGATCCATAAATTTTCCCAGAAACTAGACTCATATGTTTTCTTGCCATAAAATTTCATAATTTTTGGTTGGGCCAATTAATACAGTTTATTCATTGAAGTCTCCCTGTTCTGCTGTCTGACAGTTCTGACCCTTGTTCACTAAAATTAATTATCTCATCGTACAGGATTGAATAATGTTCCGTTTGTTTCTCTTAAAATAGACTCATTCAGGATTCTAAACATATAAATTTAAGCCCCTAATTGTTTTAATCCAATTTTGGTGATTTTTCAAATTCAGAACAGGGAACCTGAAATCATTCTGACCTTATCTCACAAAATTTATCACATCTCATGATTTACAATTCCATTGCTTACATAATTTCTTCTATAAGATACTAGACTCAATAAGCTTTAATTTCATATTTTATTCACCCTCTAATTCCATTTCTACAATTTTTGGTGATTTTTTAAAATTACACTACTGCTGCTGTCTAAAACAGTTTTAGTGCAAAGTGTTGATTTCTATTTTTTCCCAAATTTCACAATTCATACAATTCAGTCCTTACTCAATTAACCCCTCAATTAAGATAATTTTCTCAATTAATACTTTTCCTAGACATTAAAGGTTATTTTATAACTATTAAAATTCAGAATTTCCACATGAAACTTTAACTTCAAACTCTTTTACAATTAGGTCCTAACATTCACTTTCTATTCAATTCTTTCAATAAAATCAGCATATAAACAATTTAAAACTCTAATTCCATGCCAAATCATCATATAGTTCCAGCACATATTCATAGCAACTTTCAATTTCTTTCATAGAATTAAAAACTAATGAATTCAACAAGTGGACCTAGTTGTATAAGTCATAAAAACACAAAAATTTCAAGAAATAATCAAGAATTGAACTTACTTGCAGTAAAAATATGAAAAACCAGCTTGAAGGAACTCTTCCATGGTGTTTTTGCTGATGAGAATACAGAAAAATAAAGAGAAATCTAGATAATTCCACTTTAGTCCTAACCTTATTAAGTAAATTTTGCAATTTTCCAATTTTGCCCTTAATTCTCCTTATTTTCTTGCTGATTTCATGCCTTGCCGTCCAGCCCAAAGAGATTTTGGGTCTATTTGCCTTTTAAACCCTCTTTCTTTTATCATTTAAGCTATTTAATCATTTCCCACAATTTTACATTTGATACAATTTAGTCCTTTTTGTTCAATTAACTATCAGAACTTTAAAATTTCTTGACGAAACTTTAATACTAACTTATTAACGCTCCATAAATATTTATAAAAATATTTATGGCTCGATTTAAAATTCCCAAGGTCTCAATACCTCGTTTTTCGATTCTAATTATTTTAATATTTATTTTTAGTACGCTATTCACTATTTCAAATTTTTTTTTCCTAACTTCACATTTAACTTATACTCACTAAATTAATAATATTTCCTACTCATTTGTCGGATTTAGTGATCTCAAATCACTGTTCTAACACCATTAAAAATTAGGCTGTTACACTTGAAGTTGGGCGTCACGACTTGGAATATTGGTGTCACAACAATGATTCTTTAATGTTCCAAATTGAATTCAAAGTTGGATGTCGCAACATTGGATCCGCTCTTCAAATTTCTTGGCTCAAAATGGTGTCATGCACACTCAATTAACCCATTAGTCGTTCCCTAGGCCCAAATTGGCTTAACGGGTTATCAAAACACCTAAAAACGCATAAAAAGGCCAATTCTATTGAAATGAAACATAAATTTATTAAAACAGAAAACTACTAAAAAGCTAAGTAATTTGCCTGAAATCAAGCTCATTAAGTGCTATAAAGAACCTAAGTTTCCACAATGAATTATGGCAAATCAGTACACATATACGATATATGGCTACCGATAGTACGTGAAAGACCATGTGAACCAGTTAAACAAGCCTAAGGGTAGATTTGGAAAGTTAGCTAATAAATTGATTCGATTTAGAAATGAATAATGAATATGATTGAATATGTTATATTGTAAGGAAATATAAACACTAATGACATTGGTATGACATGTTCGTATAGTTTCTTAATTGAGACAATGTATAATTGATCCATTTCATATAATTGGTACACTTTATAACATATATATGTTGATACGTGATTAAAGATTAGCACAGATTGTATATGAATTTATTGATATTATAATTTGATATTGAATTTATATTATATTGACTTGAATAATGGAAATACCATTAAGCATTATCGCTCAACGTATGGTTTGTTTTTCTATGTGTAGGTTTAGGTTCATTTCAAGGTCCCAAGAAGTGATTCTAGCATCCAGGAGGCGATCCCTAACTTAACAATGTTTGTATAGTCTCTTTTTGTTCGTTATATGATATGTACCTAGGTTGAGTCGATTTTTTCATATTATATAATTATGTCATATTAGAACTTAGATTAGTGAATTAGAAATGGTCAAATGGTTGGATTGTATGGATGAATTTGACAATTAAACGGTTTATAGGATAATATGAACTACTTGGGATCACACTCAAAAGTAAATTTCCATTGATAATGTTTTGAAGTGGCATAAGTTTCAAACATGGTATGTATAAATATGAATTACAAATTAATATGTGAATGATGAAATATGCTGAAAATGTACATAGAAAATGGCATTTTGGTTGAAACTGAAAATTGGTGTTGATAGATGTGTTACAGGTTGGTGCCATTTTGGCCATTTTCAAAATAAAGAGTTACGTCGTCATGTCAATCTAACATTTTGAATTCTTTACAATTTGGTCATAATTCAATCTCAAGTTACCAAAAGAGTTTTAGTAAGCTCGTATAACCCGTAAATGATTACATATCATATACGTGTATTATTCATATTTGGATGTTTAATGGTTCTAAATTGAAGATAATTGTTCGTAGTTATTTCGGCAATGAATTCGGTATCATTAGCTCAGACTCGACGATCAGGTTGGGTATCAAGGTGTTACACAATAGGTGTATCTTTCCACAATACTTTATTTCATAGGGACATATCTTTTAATGAAATATCATTCCACAAGATTGTTTTATTTTAAAATTATGTCTTTATAAGACAGCTTTATGTGCTAAAGTTATGTATTTACAATACAACTATTCATTAATAATTTTAATTTATTAATTTACCTACCAACATTGTAATTTACTATTAATCTCCCCTTAGTTTAAAATGTTGGTACCATACTTCATAGTTTATAATTTATAGTTGTTGAGGTCCGAAAATTAAACTACAACTACTAATTTTAGAAGTTGAAATACACCACACATAATATTCAATTATATTTTTATCAAAGGTTGTTCACTTTTAGCTTAGTTGGAGTCTGAAAATTGAACTACAACTCTTAGTATTAGAAGTTGAAATACACCACACATAGTATTCATTTATAGATTTGTCAAAGGTTGTTCACTTTTAGCACTAATATGGTCATGTGCTTATCTTGTTCATAATAAACATTTACTAAGAGAGATTCCACCTCTTATTGTTGAAGCAACACCACTTATTATGTTTATATAGATAGAATTCTTATTATTGAAGCGACATTACTTCTTATGTTTATATAGATAGAGTTTCTTTAATGTCTTCATTGCTTTAAACATTAGGCAATGAAGTCCAATAAAATTATTCAAGCTCATCCTCTATAAGCAATGGACTGCACTAGTTCCACTTAAATTTATTTTAGAATGAGTTTTTATGGTGCATCATAGACACATAACGATACCTTGTTTTTACTCATTGAACTTTAAAATTAGAGGCTACTAATTAAAAGTTGGTTCATCATAAATACATAACGATAACTTGTTTTTACCCATTGAACTTTAAAATTAGAGGCTACTAATTAAAACTTGGTTTCCATTATCAATGTCTAATAACATGGTTGAAACTTGTTCTAATTATAACATGTCCAATATTCTATTTTACACCATGCTTTTGGATACCATTTCCTTTCTTTGGGAAATAGTTAGTATCAGTTGTAGCCACAACTTTAATTTTCATTAATATAATTTTTACCATTCTATTTCCATAACTTTAATCTATCTTGTATAGCTAACTTACAAGCTTGTAAAATTCCACAATGAATTATATCAAATATTACTACACTATGATGGTATATATAAAATTTCTTTGATTTGTTCTAAAGAAACCAACACACCCACCATATGAAAAAATGTACATTTTTTACTAGTCAACATTCAATATATCATATATCAATATGCCCTCTCATTCATCTTTTTATTATTTCATAGATTCTTAAATTTATTTTTACATAATTAGGAGGCCTCCAACTATCCACCTTTATTGAAATATTACTAGCACAACAACCATACGATACCTTGAAAAATTACCTTTGTAGGTACCCAAATTTACCCAGGCCCATCAATGCCCCAACTTACCCTAGCCCAAAACACCAGTAGAAAAAAACAAAGAAGCAGCAAACCCTAGGCGCCTCCACTTGCACCGTTTTTCTTCCACCTGCTCCCATTACCTCTTTGAAGACCAGCAAACAGTAACAAAAAAAAACAGCAATAGGACTTTGCATAATTGGCTATAAAGAGCCATTCATTTTCAATGTAAAAGGGGGAGGGGATTTTTTTTTATCTTTTCTTCTTTTGATTGTTGTTCTGTTTTTAGAAAAGAAGGGAAAATATTGTTAGATCCGAATATTGAAAATCAACGAAGCAAAACAACAAAAGATAAAAAGGTTGATTTTAATCTCCTTTCTCCTATTCATGTAGTTCATTCCTTTAATTTATCTCATTGTTTTCGTTATAAACCGTTTTCAAATAAAGGCATAAAAGAAAGAACTCATCTGGATCCTCGTGGTCTTGACCCTCTTCGACGGTGGAGGCCCCGGTGGTTTCAAGGAACCACGATGACGGCGGCAAATGGGGGGCTTTGAAACCCTAAGAAAAAAAAAGAAAAGAGATGGGGGTTCTCTGTTTCTTAAAACAAAAAATGAAGCAAAAGATAAAAATAAAAAGTAAAAAGGGAACTTAAGTATGCATCGGGCGGGATATTTATGACTGCGGTCCCTCCGCATTTTTGGCCTTTTTAATCTAATCCTTCTTGTTTTCTTTTTTTTAATTTGATCCTGTAATTTTTTTTTTCCGAATTTCCCTTTTAGATTTTATTTATATTTTGATTTGGTACTTTTATTACTTTTGCTATTTTAATTTTAAGTTAGCAAATTTAATATATCTTATTTAGCTTTAAGATAGTTAGTTTAACGTATTATTAGCATTGTTGATATATTTGCATTTATATTCATCTTATTTTTCTAATATCATCATCATTACATTATTACCATTATTATCATCTTGGTATTAAATTAATTAATCTCATATTGTTATTATTATATCTTTCCTCTTATGATTATTTGCTTATTATCTTATTGCTAATTAACTTGACGTATTAACTTATTATTATTATTATCACCATCGCTGTTACTTAACTAACTATTGTATCTTAAGGTATTATTAATATTACTCTTATTTCCATTATTATTACCACTATTCTTTATTGTCATAGTTATTATTTGTATAGCTATCATTTTTATTACCAATATCACTATTTTTATATTTATTTAAGTTATTTTTACTTTCATAACTACTACTACGTACTATTATTATGTTTTTTTTACATTTATGTATTTCTTTTTATATATAATCCATTGTTCCCATTTTGTCATTTTATTATTTATTCGTTGATACAGTTATATAATTTCAAACTTTAATCTCTTTATTATTTGTATCATTATTTTGTTTCACACAATACTTACTTATATTTGTATTATTATTGATATTTTATCATTTTAAATTACAAATTTGTGTGCATATTTTACATAATACTTATTTGTATTATTTTTATTGTCATCGTTATTATTATTATTTTTAAAAAATAATAAAATAAAAATAATAATTTCATTTGATGTTTCTTTATTCATATGTTTATTTGCTTATCATAATTTAAAAATTAAGTTTTCACTAGAATTCTCTTTGTTATTTCATGTATCTTTGTATTTATTTTTATTATGTTTTATTCTCATCTTACTATATATCTATTCGTTTATTCATATATGTCTCTATATACCGCAAGTTTATGCTATTCATTAATATTATTGTATTTATATCATCTTCGTTATTATTTTATTATGCACATCGGTACTATAATTTGTTTTCTCATTTTACCATAAAATCATAATCATATTAATCCTTTTTTACTCGACCCATAAAATTGTGCTTTCTAAAGTAAAGCAATATTTCGTATTTGAAAATTCGAGAAATCGTGCCCTAATTTACTGGGTTTCGATTTTATCTCGTTTAACCTAAATAACGGCATATTCTTTTAAATCATAATACGAGTTTTAAATAAAATGCCTACTCTTTGAGATTTGAGGTGTTGTGTTTTAACTCACTGGATATGACATCTTATTACCTCGAGATAAGACTTTTACAAATAAAGTAATATTTCGTGTGTGGAAAGTTCGAGGAAAACGTGTCCTATGTGTTGGGTTTCGATTAATCGTTTGACCGAATAACCGGATATCCTTTTTCTTTCAATGCATGAGTTTTTGAAAATCATGAGATAATTTTGGCATCGAAGGGTTGAAATATCGTGTCCTACGTGCTGGATGTGATATTTTATTTCCTTGAAACGAAAGAAAATCTTTATGTCTACTTCAAGTTAGCTAAGCATTCATAAAAAGGGATCGTACTTCAAAATTTATTTTAAATTTTTTTAATTTTCGATATTAAGACATTAATTAATCAATTTGGTACCAATTTTGGGCGTTACGAGGGTGCTAATCCTTCCTCGTACGTAACCGACTCCCGAACCCGTTTTCTCTAATTTCGTAGACCAAAATGTCGCTTTAATAAACTAAAATGTCTTATTAAAACAAGGGTAATCCGATCACACCCAATAAAGATCGGTGGCGACTCCCTTTTTAATTTTCGCTTTTAAACAAAGTCGATATCCCGTTTTTTTTTCAAAGAATAGTTTCGACAACCTTTCTATAAATTTTTAGAATTTTTGATGAACTCAATATGAGAGTGTAGAAATTTAATTATATATAAATTATAACTACTCTCAAAATTATTTTCCTTGCATGTATATCTCAAGTTATGTATATATAACCTTATGAAAGAAAGAATAATATTACTTGAAGCAATAAAAAATCCAACTTTAAACCAAGTTTCTATATAACGATTAATAGTTACTAAGGTGTCTTGACTAAAACAAAATCGCTTTTAGTTTTGAATTCATACTCCAAATGATTATCTCTATTTGACATTAAATCTATTGAAACAATATATTGTAATATCACTATTTGGTTATTTAATCAACCAAATGAATAACTCATAACCATTTGAAATTCAAGATTGACTATTGAAAGCAATGATTACCTTAAAATTTAAATCCGTTGAAAGCAACGAACATTTTTATTCCAAAACCGAATAGACACTTGCACTTTAATAATTTTTTTATTTCTTTCTTTCATGTTTGAGATGTATAAATATTAAACACACAAAAAAATTGACAAAAAAAAATCAATCGATATAAGCATATAAAACGTCACTATAGATTTCAAGAATTATTCCATGGTCAAATAGGATACCCAATGAAACAATGCAATTGCTAAAGATTTGTGCTGTTGAAACTCTTTAACAACGTTTTATTTGCGTTAGTATGTTTCTTCTAATTTAATCAAGCATCATTCCACAAATAAAAATATTATCAATTATTTTTATCCTATCACTTTTTTTATCACTTTTGTTAATGGTTTTTGTAACAACCTAAATTTCAGTGGTGTCGGAAACGGTGATTCGAGATCACTAAATTCGAATTTTTTTTTTAAAATTTAATAAATAAAAACATATGAGTCAAGTGTGATGAAAAGAGAATTATTGGATCAGTGGATTTTGTGATTTAAAAAGAAATTAATAAATAAATTGGGTCTAAACCGAGGTATCGAGACATCAAGTTCATAAACCGAATCATAAATATTTTTAGAAATATTTATGGAGTGGGTCAATTTGCACCTTATACCCTAGCATCTCATATTTATTACAAGATAACCCTATATGTTTAATGTACAAATTTTATTATCAAAGATTATTATCCAACAACAAATTTCAAATTATATGATATTTTCTTAATAAATCCCATATACATGCCTGTCCTTCTAAAGTTTATTGAATTAATACAATTATCAATAAAGATATTGTAATGGCCTAAATTCAAAATTATCGGAACAATGGTTTCGTAACCATAGATCCGATTTAAAGAGAAATTTATTTCAATATTTTTCTTGAAAATTGATATGATAGGAAAATCGTATGAAAATATTGATAGGAAAATTTTACCAATTTAGTGATTAGATAGAAAAAGAAATTATTGAAGAAATTGGGTAAAAACAAGGTATCGAGACCTCTATCTCGTAAAAACGAGTCAAAAATAATTTTATAAATATTTATGAAATGTTATTAATGTGGTATTAAAATTTCGTTAGGAAATTTTAATGTTTGGGTAGTTAATTAAATAAAAAGGACTAAATTGTAATAGGTGTAAAAGTTGCTACAGTGATTAAATAGCTTAAGAGTCTAATGAGAAAGGATTTAAAAGGCAATTAGACTCAAAAGTTATTTGGACTGGACGGCAAGGGTATGAAATCAGCAGAAAAATTGATAAATTAAGGGTAAAATTGGAATATTGCAAAATTAACTAAATAAAACTAGGACTAAATAGGAAATATTTCGATTTCTCTTCATTTCTCTTCAATTCCAGCAGCTAAAAACGCCATAGGAGGGTTCTCTAAGCTGATATTTCATAATTTTTGCACCAAGTGAGTTAATCCTTACCTTTTTCTTGTAATTTTTGTGTTTCTAAGACTTTTACAACTAGGTCCTACTATTAAATTCATTAGTTTTTGATTTCATGGATGAAATTGAAAGTCACCAAGGCTGAGTTTTGTAATTTTATGATGAAATAGAATGAAATTAAAGCTTTAATTTGTTTATGAGATGATTTTATTAGGCAATTTCAATGGAAGTTGATTTTTAGGACCTAATTGTGTAAATGCTTGGAATTAAAGTCTATTGCTGAAATTCTGATTCCTAAAGGTTGTAAACTAGTTTAAGGTGATAGAATAAAATGTTAATTGAGAAAAATCAGCTCAATTGAGAGGCTAATTGAGTAGGGACGAAATTATCATTTATTAAAAGCATAGGGGAAAAATGGTAATAAACAGTTTGCACAAAAACAGTTTGGACAGCAGCAGTAGACTAACTTTGAAAAATCACCATAAATTGTATAAATCGAATTATAAGATGCAAAAAATATGGAATTAAAGCTTATTGAGTCTAATTTCTCATAGAAGAAAGAGTGTAAGCAATGGATTTGTAAATTTTGAGATATAATGAATTTTGTGAGATAAGGTCAGAATGAATTCGGGTTCCCCTGTTCTGACTTTGAAAAATCATAAAAAATTTAAGAAAAACAATTATGAGCTTAAATTTATATTTCTAGAATCCTTAATGAGTCTATTTTTAAGATAAACAAACGAGAACATCATTTGAATTCTGTATGAAGAGATAATTAATTTTTAGTGAAGAAGGCTCAGAACTGTCGACAGCAGAACAGGGGTGACTTTAAATAATAAACTGTACTTATTGGATAAACCAAAAATTCTGAAAATTTTATGGTAAAAATATATATGAGTCTAGTTTCAGGGAAAATTAACGGATCTTAATTTGGAGTTCCGTAGCTCAAGTTATAAATAATTTAGTGACTATGACTCAAGTAAACAGCTTTAAATGAACTATAAATAATAGTTGAATTATAGAGAATGTTGCATATGAACATGAAATGTATTGAATTTATAATTAAATTTATTTATTTAGATCCGGAAGATTAAAATGTGAAGCTAGATCGAGGAAAGGAAAAAGTTCGGGATTAGTAGATTTTTACTGTTTACAAACAAGTATCAAGGTAAGTTCGTGTAACTTGAATTATATTCTTAAATTGCTTGAGATTGTATGTTATTGATGTGAATATGATTTGAATGTTCATTATATGAAAATTTATGAAACATTGATATATTTGATAAAATGGGAAGAAATCTCGTTTGAATGAAAGGAAAATTCGATGGATCTCGAAAAGGAATTGACGGTAAAAGGATCTAGCCAGACGGGTGATCCTATCTGATATAGCCCTCCAGAAGAATATGTGTAAAATGGATTTAGCCGGACGGGTAATCCGAATTAGGGTCTCAATTTAGCCTGACTGGTAATTCGGATCCAAGCTCATTAGAGTAATTGTTGTTGCAGGATTTAGCTCGACTGGTAATCCCGACAATACTCTATGAGTTTATATTGCGTGATTTAGCTTTGGTGGTAATCCCCATTGCAAGGTTGAGGTTCAGGAGTGTGCTCTCTGAAATGGAAATGTCGCACATGAATATGAATTGACAGACCGAATTGTACACTAAAAGTGTACCTTTGAAAATCCATCGAAAATTCCAAGAAATTCAACGGGTAAATATGGAAAAATAACAAGGAAATGGAAATCATGGTATTGACGAGCTCATCAATCATAGTATATATTATTGGTACATGGAAATTATTGTACTAACTTGAATGTTGAGTTTGTGCATATCAGGGTAATAATGCATTGAATGGATATATGGATGTTTATTGTATTGTATTGAAAATATTAGGTAAGTATAATTCTTGTTATATGAGCTTACTAAGCACAAAGTGCTTACCCCGTTTCCTTTTTCCCTGTTTTGTAGTGTTAAGAGCTCGGAGGTCGGATTTGGTCGGAGACACATCACACTGTCAACCTCAAGATTTCGGTATATAAAGAAACTTTATTTTGGAAATCAATGGCATGTATAAGCTATCAAAGTAAATGTTAACGTGAAATGAATGTAAAGTTAGCCATTAGTATGGTTAACAAACCTGGTTTTAGATATGTGATGACGTTATCTTATAAATATGCATGAATTTATCTTGAAAATATGTTGAATTGATTTGGTTGATATGGATTGGTCTCGATTTAATATTGCAGGGAAGGTTAGATATTTATAAAGGGGCTATATTGAATATAAAAAAAAATTTTAATTTGTAAACTCCGGTAATGCCTCGTACCCTATTCCGGCAATGAATACGGGTAGGGGTATTACATATATTGTACTTTAAAAAATTAGTTTACCCATTCATTCCATATCTATTATCAACATTTACCGTATGATTTATCGATTAGGATTTCCTCAATTCATCTTATATCAATTATTCATTTAATGTCTCAACAATGTTTTTAAAATTCATGTATGTATAAGCAAAATCCCTCATTTGCAATAATTACCTTACATTATAAATTCTCCTATTATTTTTCTTCTCCTCCTCTCTATTCCATATCCTTAATGTTTATATATATACATGAATATTTAGTTATTATTATATCATGTCTATGTGTAGCATTAATTAATGTTTCTCCAATTACACATATATTATTATCAAGGTTGTCCATTTGAGTGGTAGTCACTAAATTATTTATATCTCGGTATAAAGGATTTGAAATTAGGATCCGCTTTTTTGTGTTTGAAACTAGACTTGATGAAATTTTTATGGTAAAAATTTTATAATTTCTAATTAAGCTAATTAATACAGTAAATTCTTTAAATTCTTCCCTGTTCTGCTGCTAGGCAATTCTGACTTTTCTTCACTAAAATTAAAATCTCTTTCAGTAAAAATCTCGTATTATCTTACCCTTTTTTTCCCTTGAAAAAAGACTCATTATGATCTTAGGCATATAAATTTCATCACCTAAGCATTTTTGTATAATTTATAATGATTTTTTAAAGTTTAAACAGGAAAATCTGAAATCATCCTGACATTGTCTCATAAAAATATTATATCGCACAATATACATTTCCATTGCTTACACAGTTGCTTTTATACAAAACTAAACCCATTAAACTTTAATTTCATATTTTATTCAACCACTAAGTTAGTTTATACAATTTTTGGTAAATTTTCAAAGTTAAACTACTATTGCTGTCCAACAACTATTTTACTGTTAATGTTTACTTTTTCATGGTTCTTTGCATTAATTTTCATTTAAACATACGTAGTCATTATACTTTTGATTGTTATTCAATTTAATCCTTAAAACTTACATATTTTAACATATAATTTTATCATAACATATCTTATTTCAATTATAAATCTCTCAAGTTTATGATTTAATCTCTATCATTTTGAAAATTTATTATTTACTAAAATTTCATCTTTAACATTACTTTATAATTAATTCATTAACACTCAACTTTCCATTTAAACTTTCTAACCCAATATTTTGTTTGACGTATACACTTTCATACACTTTACAATTTAGTTCTTGTCTTTCTCATGTTTCATCGTATGCTTTCACAACATTACCATATCATTTCACATAACAATCTTTTACATGTCTCACTCTATGTATACACTTACTTGCTTCTATAAACTTTTATATATTTTACGATTTAATCATTTTTCTCACTTTTAATCTTTTCTCTTTAACATATACTTAATATAGTAATTAATATCATCATTATTAGACTCAATAATTCACAACTTAATTAAAACAAGTAAGATTCTAGTTGTGTTTACCTTATTTCTTTAATCTCTTCAATCCTCAACCGTCTTCACTTCCGCTTTCATTTTTTTTTCTTCTAAGATGATATTCTAACTCTTTTCTTATTTTGAGTAACTATAGAAATTTTTAAAAAAATTAGAAGAAAAAGTGAGATTTCATAGTAACAAACCTAATTATAAAAAAACCGGATATACAGCCTCATGAGAATCATGTACAAAATTCAAGAAACTTTCTAGATTTTTCCTTAAAAATATCTCATTTAGTCCAAAAAATAAACATAGTTAAAAAAGAAAATCAACTAAAATTTGCCACGTGTTTAGTCAGCATATAATAAATTATTTTAAGAAAAAATAAAAAAATGCCGTGTCTCAAAAACCAGAACCCAAAATCACTTGCCACACCTATATTGCCATGTCAGCCATCGACGTCGGTAGCCGGTGAAGCCCAAAACTCATCTCCCAACTCGTTTTTTTATCTCTTTCTAAATCTAACCTCCATTTCATCAAAATCATCACCAATTTTCCTAGAGCTAAAATAAAATTTGTCTTAACTTTCTCCAATCTCCCTCTTCCACCGTCAGATCAACCCCCATTTTTGGTATATTACTCGTCCACCATTAACGCATTTTACATATTGGTGGATCTGCTTGGAATTGGAATGGTATATTGCTTGGCTTTGGTTTGCCGTAGGTGTTGAAGGGGGTGGTAAAGTAATGAAAAATGCTGAGAATGATGGGTCTGTACTCTATGGTGGAATAAAAGCCGCTACTAAGAAGTGGGATTAAGTGGGATTATGAGGGTTAAGTAGTGAGGTAGAGAAGCAAGGTAATTTTTAGTTGATGACTTTGAACGAGAGTGAAGGACTGAAGGTAGGAGTGGGAGAGGGAGAGGGAGCTGTCTGTTCATGTTAAGAGAGATGGGAAACGATGGATTATGGCTGTAATGGTGATGGAGGTTGAGAGCTGAGAGGGAGAGTGGTTGATTGGAAAATGATAATAATAATAAAAAAGTTGAATAATTTTCTTATTTGTTTTTATTTTGTTTAGAAATTATTTATAAAATTCCAAATATCATGAAAAAATATAGCACACGTGTCTAAACCTGATTCGTTTTTCATTTTTTTAAAGCCCACATTTAGGTAAAAATATTAATTGGGACAAAAAAGAGTTTTTAAGTACCCATATTAGAAAACGGGTATAATTTAGGGACTAAAACGTAAATAAAGACTAATTTCTAACTTTGAATTAAGATCAATTATACCCGTTTCAATTATGCGCTTAAATGATTTTTAATTATTTTACCAGAACTTATTTGGTATTTAAGCCAAAATTTTAAATCAACTCAGATTCACCAGTTCAATTTTAGATTAACTCAAATGAAGGCTCAAGTTCAAGAATCAAGGCCTAGCTCTGACATATCACTGGTCATAATAATGATACTAATTACACTATCTTTCGGGTTACCCACTCCTTTGCATTATTGTATATAATAAAAAGGAAATAAGCTCCAGGCTAAGCTTCATTTTCCCAATTAGCTAATGCTTAAGATAAATCCAAAAAGAATTACAGTCACACTCCATTCCCCAAATCATGACAGGACCCTCCAGATTCCAGAATAAAAGAATCACTAATGGCGTTTCATTTCCCGGAATATATTTGAAACTCTTGGGGATAACCTGGGAAGAAACTTGAACAACTGCACCAAAATTGTGATAACAGGGAGAATTTAGAACATGCACGGATCTTTAATGATATAAAACCCATGTGTTCCATTTATGCAAATACATGGGAAGCAAGGAGGATAATTGACAAACTGCAATGCTTTTCTTTCTTTAACACAGTTTAAAAGCACCAAAAATACAAGAATGTAAAGGAAGCAAGGATGATAAATGACAAATTGCAATGTTTTCTTTTTAATTACTAGTATCATTCATACTAGCCAATTTCTGATACTTCAGCTTTCATGATAGTTTTCAAGTGTGTAGAGGGAAATAAGAAGCCAGTGTAGAACGCACTCATCTATTAACAGGAACTAAACCATATCTATGATACGGAGCCCAAAGTGATACATTTCCATGTCTTCTTCGGGCTTTGTCCAGCAACTCTCATTTCAATAAATATCAGCAACTCTCATTCCAATATATACCAAGTTCAGCTTCATCATCTTGACAGACGCTTTAGTATCCTTAGTGTCATGTTTCCATCCTCGTTTAAGAATATGTTAATATAAACGACTTTCATTATGATGCTCCTGAATTTGCTAATCGCCAATGTGTTGTTCCCTTTCCATCGAGTAATGAAAGAACTACTTCCCTTTTTTCTTTGATTCACAATGACATTTGGGGTCTATCTTGAGTTCCTAAGATTTGAAGGGTTCCTTGGTTTGTCTACTTCATACTTGATTCCACTCAGCTTTCAAGGATTTATTTGCTAAAACAAAAATTTGACGTGAAAAACATTTTTCCTATTTTTCGTACAACCATCAAAACTCTGCTCAATGTTTGCATTAAGAGATTGAGGACAGATAATGGTGGAGACTACACGAATCAAATTTTGTCTCCATACTTCCAAAAAGAGGGAACTGGGGGAAAATTGTAACAATAAATCCCTTGAATGCAAGGATTTAATTTAGGGATTCATTCACTAATTTATTCCTTGTCATCTGGAACTGGATTCGGGTAGGTTTTTAGGAGATATTAGCCACAGATTTTAGGAGATATAGCAGCTTTTTTTGAGATATTGTACTGATTATGTATTTCGTTTATTTTCCTAATTATCTAGGTTATTTACTATAAATATGTACATATAAAAAAAACAAGACAATTCAGAATCTCTTTTCAGTTTCTGAAACCTCCCAATTATTCTCAGTTTCTGACATCTCTTTTTAGTTTCCAACATGGAATCAGAGACAAATTGTTAAATTAACTTTTTTTCTTTTTGAGATATTTTCTTCTCAGCTTTGATTGCTGAATTTTTTGGGTACTTCAACAGTGTCAGTTTTCGGAACTAGACTGGTGCTCAAACCAGTCAGGCTACCAGTTCATACAGTTCAAATAAATAATCACTAAAAAAATTCATAAAATAATAAAAAATCCGATTCGAGTGCCAGTTAAATTGGTTTTTTAGCTTGGTTCAACCAGTATGATGCCTCTCTCCGACTGATACCCCAGCCAACCGATCTGGTTCAAACCACAATGGTTTCCTTAATTGCTGAATTTTAAGACTTTTTACATTTATTTTCACCCTCTTTTTTTCTATTTTTCAATCTATATTACCGAATTTTTCCTAAGCTATTCCTACTATTTCATCTCTTGTTTTTTGAAGTTTTAATCAGGGATTGGGTTTATAGCGTATATTTAGATTTAAGGTTTAGAGTTATGTACAGTAAATAATGTATGTGCTTTTCTCATAAAAAATACAAGACTTAATTGGAATTTCTGTTTTTAGTTTTTGGCACCTCCATTCAGTCCATTTCAGTTTTTGGCATCTCTTCAGTTTTGAGACAAGAGCTATTCATGAATTTCCATCTGTTGACACACCCTAACAAAATGGGGATGCCAAAAGAGAAAATGCTCATCTTTTTAGTCTATTTTTATGCTCTTTTGTTTCAAAAGAACGTTCTGAAAATCTTTTGGGGGAAGCTATCCACTATGTTATCTCCTAGTAAATTGTATCCCATCTCAAATCCTTAATTTAAGGAACCCAATGACAGTTCAATATTTTTTAGATTTCAATATGTCAACTAAGTTTAAACTCCTAAGTTTTCGAATTAGGCACATCTGTTCGTGTTTACTGTCATGGCTAGACCGAGCTAGATCCTAGAGCTGTCAAGTGTGTTTTCATAGGTCATTCATCTACTCAGATAGGGTAAGTCGCTTCTTAACCCATTTATGTAACACTAGCCTAATGAATCATCGCCTAATCTTTTTAAAGAACTATCAAAGTCAATAGAACCTATATCCAAAACCACTACAAGTCTACTCAAGAAGGACAAAGCTTACGATCAATCTTATTCAAGTTCAAGAAAATGAATCATCACATGGGAATGAGGTAACTCTTAGGGTATCACCTACTGTTCTTGACTTCGATTTGCCCATAGCAACAAGAAAAGGTGTTAGAAAGTGCATGCAACAGGCTTTATCTCATTGTGTGTCCTTTGAAAAATCATCAAAACTTTATTCCATAATAGCAATTAGTAAACAATGAAAGTATGCCATGAGAGGCTTTGGGGAAGAATCAAACATAGGAACTAGTGGATTTTTCAATTGGAAAGACTAATAGCTATGGGAAATACACAGAGAATCAAACAATGAAAGGGCAGTATAAGTTGGATAGATCCACAGAGAGGTATAAAACAAGACTAATAGCTATGGGAAATGCACAGACCGACCAGATGGATTGTTAAGAGATTTTTGCACCAGTGGCGAGGATGAACATAGTAATGGTATTGAATGTGAAGTACCAATAGATTCAAAGTGATCTTACACAGTTTGTCAACCATTTGGCTTTAGGGGGAGTCATGGTGTTGATAGTCTATACGGAAGATTTTATAGTAAACAGGAAGGATCCAAATAAAAAAGAAGCTCTTCAAAAGTATCTAGAAAAAAGTTCAAAATAGAGGCTATAGGAAAAATTAGAAGTAGCTCGGTCCAAGGAAGGAGGAACCTTTGTTTCACAGCAAAAACATGTTCTTGATTGCTAAAAGAAACAAGTAAACTCAATTGTAGACTACAAGACGTGTATTGAGCCAAATCATACACTATGAATATGGAAAGAGAACCAGCCAACGACTTGTGAGTTGGTATGGCTAAAGATTATCCTAGAAGACTAGAAGTTAAATGAGAGACCCTAATGAATCTTTATTGTGATGATAAGTATGCAATCAGAATAGCTCATAACTCAGTTCAGCACGACAGAACTAAACACGTGGAAGTTGACAGAATTTCATAAAGAGAAGGCGGATTAATTTGCATTCCCTATATTTCTATAGAGCCAATTAGCAGATGTCTAAACTAAAGGATTGACAAGTTCGACATTTCAAAGGATTGGAGCAAGCTAGGGATGGAAAATATGAACTCCCCAGCTTGAGGGGAAGTATTGGAAATTAGGGATTGATTGAATCCTAATATCCTGTGAATAACAGTAACTTTAGAGTCAGATTTATTTTTCTACTTATAGGAGATTAGCTGTAAATTAGTAGATAACAGTTTCCTGATTTCTAGATATAATTAGTAAGTCAAACTTCCCAAGAATAGTAGTACCTTGCCGAATAAAATCTTTATATCCAATCATTTCAATTTGAATACAATTCCATGTTCGCGAAACTAAAACGAATATAATTCCATGATTTTCTAGTAAAAATAAATGCAAGGATTATATAAACTTACCCAAAGCTTCACACAAGCATCAATAACAACCGGAATCAGGCAGACAAAAATTGTTATAGCAGACTGATCAACTTGGAGTCCATAATGCTCAACAATTATCTCAAGCAAAGTCTGCCAACCCGATTCAGAATGATACCTGCAGATATGCCAGTCATAAGCTATACTATAGAAATAAAAAGGAACTGCAAAAGTCACCTTTTCTATACTATGTTTTTTTAGTAAACAAGAGCAAGTTTGCGTCAAGAAGATGAAAATGAAATTAGGAGAAACCTTCAATAAGAAAAATTAATTAGCATAATAGAATTCTTGGCATTTGGCCATTTTGACTAGAGGACCAAAAGCAAACAATTGAAATTCATTTCCGAATTGATTTTCCAATTTTAATCTATAATTCAAGGTAATATGACTTTGGTTTCTTCTGATTAAGACTTGGATGTGTCTATCAAATGATATAGGAAGCTGCTCAATATATATTTACAAATATATAGATTTTAAAAATTGCAAATTTAATCTAAAAAATAAAAACATTAATTATATTCTCTCTCATAGAAGCTACTATTGTTTAAAACATTCAATATTAACTCAGTACATAAACATATAACTATATAAGTAGCACTTGAAACTACGATATAAAAGCACATTACCCTAAAAAAATGTCTGTAATCAGTATAATGAGAAATGCCTTTCCAGTATCTGAAATATTACTTATTATTTTGTAACCTGCAAATTTCAGCAAAGCCACCTGAAGAAGGTTGTGAGAAAAATTAGATGAAATATGCACTTAGTAAAGGTACACAAAATCAGGATGCATAGAATGATACAAAAAGCAAGTAACATTCTCATGCATGCTTCTGCAAGAACAATAATCTGGATATAGACATAACATTAAACAACAGAAATAACCAAATCACTAATCTGGATATACTTTAACAGTCTGCCGAACTTTAGGAAATACGTCTTGTGGGCTTGTTTATTGTATCTGACTTCATTTGGTATTTAGGTGGGCTTTATTTTTATGGACTTTCCTATATAAAGAAACCAAGCCATGAAAGCTACAAGGCTTGGAGATAGAGGGGCCCTTTGGATGGACAGTGCGTTCCAGTGCACTGCGTTTAGCTTTGACTTTTACTAAACCAATTGCTATACCTTACCATGAATCCCAAGAAGAGACTAATTGAGGCTCTTATATTATTGGATCTAGAATTTTGGAACTAGCATGTGATGCTTCTGGGATAGACATAATGGGTATCAAGACAAGAAGCTCATTTTATGACCTTCTTTTAAATAAGAAACTAACATTGTAAGTGCCAATTGAGTCTTAACTCTTAACTTGATTGGCATAGTTCCTATTGCAACAAGAAGGAGGATGTCGGTTAAGCACATTTAACCGCATTTTCCATCCAATTTAAGGTTTTTTTTTTTTTTTTGGGGGGGGGGGCTTAAGGGTAGAAATAGGCATTGCATAAAAAAAACATTATTGAAAGTGGCACACCTAAGGAAAAAAAGGTTCTGTTATTAAAGGTTCTATAGCAGTTCTTAAGAGTTTGCAGTACTCTAATCATTTAGCTCTAAGGTTTCCTTATTAACCACAACACCTAACTCCTAAGTTTGCTAGATGACAGAGTTCTGTAATGAATATATTTTGATTTTTAATCTATCTAGTGTCAAAAAAAAATTTGAAGGTTGATTTAGGATTGTGTCCATCAATCTTTCTCTAATAAGGTTGTGGATTTTGATAGGTCAAAACTCCCCTTCAAGCTGGTGCATAGAATCACATATGCCCAACATGCAAACCAAATTGTGATAGATCTTATTGCTAAGTCCATTAGTGAAAATGTCATTTAATTGCTTGTCGAATATCAAATGAAATAAGCTGAAGATATTGATAGTTCACTTTCTTTGATAAAGTATTGATCAGTTTAAATGTGTTTAGTTCAATCATGTTGCAACAAATTTTTGGTTATGCTGATGGCAGCCATGTTGTCATAGTACAAGGACAATCCATCTTCTAATGAAAATTTTAATTCTTCCAATACTTTTCTTGAACCACAAAAGCTTACAGACACCCTAAGCTGTAACCCTATACTCTGCTTCCACACTTGATTGATCAGCTACACTTTGCATCTTGCTACTCCAAATAACTAGGTTTTCTCCTACAAATGTGTAATATCTAAAGGTAGATCTCTTATAATTTGGAGATCCAACCCAACCTGCATCTTTAAAGGCCCCACTCCAAAGGTGACCATGCTTGGAGAAAAGGAGACCCTTTCTTGGGGCAGATTTTAGGTAACATAAAATGTAAAAAATGACATGCATGTGAGATTCTCGATCATCATGCCTGAACTAGCTTATCAAACTGACTGATATGTTATATTTGATCTAGTGTGTGTGAGAGAAATTAGTTGTCCAACCAATCTCTGATATCTCTCACTATTCACAGATTCTTCAATCTTTGCTTGCAGGCTTGCAGCTTTTGATGGCTTTCAATAGGTGATTTTGATAGTTTGCAACTATCATACCTATTTCTTGATCTAACAACTTTAATTCCAAGGAAATATTGCAATTTCCCCAAATCCTTAATTTCAAATTCCTGAGTCAATTGTTTCTTTAACTAAGCCATCTCTTCTTTGTCATCTCACGTCATAATATGTCATCAATATAAAGTATAAAAAAAGTGACCTTTGGGTTGCTACCGTGTTTGATGTATTATTATGAAAATATATATATGAAAGGAAAACAGGTCTTAATAAAAGACAAGAATTATGTTTTTCTTGATCGAAAGGGAGACTGCAAAAGACTTGTAAAAAGGGCAATTTTGACAAAAAAAAAAATCTACAGCCGAATAGCCATTCAATCTCTAAATGGCCATTCACACCATTCAACGAATAGTCTTGGAACAAGGGATGACTCGTTTGGCAAAAAGGTTAAACCAAACAAATAAACAGATGAACTCCACCTAATAAGAACTGTATTGAATAGGGATTACAAGAAACCAAACATGCTCTATATGTTTGACATGCTTCTATACAATATAAATCAACGAAAACTTATCTCTATCCCAATTAAATTATCACAAATGACTTTTCTTTTTGTTAAATTTTCTAAAATTAACATCTATCAGTTTTAACATTTTACTGAATTAAGTTCTTTAAAATATAGTTTTAGTAACAATTTCATTCAAAACTTTTAAAAATCTTCTTTTTTTTTTGGTTGTAATTTTATAAATGACGAATATAAAATAATAAGATGTTAAAGTCAGAAATATTTACCCATAAGAATCAAAATGTGACTGGTTTTGGGACCTAGGAAGTATGTGTTTAGATGGTGATGATGATGATGATGAAAATAATAATATCCTATCAGTAAATTGATCAAGAGAGAAACAGCACCTTTAATGGAAATCCAAACCCCTGGTTCCGTCTAAAATTATATCTTTTCCACTGGATTTTTATGTTACAAAAAGTATATCTTAACCTGGCTAAACTTCAAAAAAAATTCCTTTCTATTGAGAAAAAGGAATAAAGGAGGAATAACATTTTCAGAACATTTTTTAATGAAAAAAAGAGGAACTTTGTCGATCTTTGTTCCACTTCTCTACATGCATGCTACAGCTTTAATCAAGTGCCAGTGTTGGTGCAGAGTTACCAATTTATAATAATTTATAAATCTAAAGGAAACAGTATTTTTGGATAAAAAGAGAGAATATTGCAAACTTATGCAGAAAAGAATGTTGCCTATGTTTATTGATAAAAGATAATGAATCCCCAAATTGATTGCCAGATTGTGTAGAAAATATTTTATTTGTAATAAACCAAAACAGTAATATTAGATGTGGGAAAACCATCATGTAGAAACTGTGAAGGGATATTTACCTTACTTTGATTGAGGTGTAAGACAAGGAACAGTGAAATGCCAAATACCATATCTGACCATATGTTGGCAAATGCTTTACGGTTCTCTAATCTGAACTCGTCTCGTAAGTCTAACCTGTTGAAGGTTTTTATTAACAGGACAGCCAAATTTAGCTTGAATAAGGCATGAGGAAATTATGTCACAGGGAAAGTATAATTTTCTAAAGCACACTTGGCAAGATAATTGCAGCATGGCCTTCTTATATATAAGATAATGCCAAATCAAATTGCAATAATGTAGGAAGGCCTTCAATGGATTTTAAACATCTCAATAGGTCAAACTGTATTAGGTGGAACTTTTTTATCATTATGAAGGAAACAACTCCAGAAACATTCGAGTATAAAAGAGATGAAGCTGAATACCCAAATTTCAATGAAAAACTTCACCAAAAACAGAAAGGCTGAGTCTAAATAATCACAAAACCATGCCTCACAAAATTGATACACCAAACGAATATGTATAATAACAAGTTTAGTGACTTGTTTATTAAATGAACCAAGCATTAAGAAAAAAGCATTTTCAGTTCATTTACATTTACTAGCAAGCTCGTTTATGAATTGTTTAAAGCTTGTTTAATTAATCATATAAAACTCGTTTATTGTTCGATTGCTATATAATAATATTATTATGTGTTTGTATTTTATTTATTATAATATAATTATTAATATTTATGTTTGATTATTTCATAAAATAAGAAATATATTTATTTTGATTTGTTTGTTTGGTTAAGTTTCATTTTGTTCATGAATAGCGTTACTTATTCACAAACATATTTGATTATATATTCATGAACATGTTTTAATATACTTGAATATATTCATTAAGTATTCATGAACAAGTTCATTTAATTTAAACTGAAAAATATGAACTCGTAATTTTAAATGAATGAACACAAACACAAATTTGAAAATCTTAACAAACATTAATGAACACGAACGAGCATAAAGTAAGTAAACAAACATTGAACATAAGTCCTCTAATTCAATCTCAGTTCATTTACAACCCTATTAAATAATCTATTCTGCTAACTGGTACCAATCGAGGGGTTAAGGACTAAGGAGAAAAAGAAAAAAGAAAAAAAACGTTTGATTTTTATTTCAAAATCCAACTAGATAAATTATAGAGATGAATACTGTTAGACGTCATAATTATAATAACTATTATTAGATTAGTTTATTATTATTTTATTAGGAGATTGAGAAGTATTAGGAGTTTTTCTTAGCTGAGATATTTAATTAAATTAGTTATTAGGAGTCCGAAAGATTTATTTTTATTTGAACTATGTAACCTCTATTTAAAAGGATAATTGGAAGAATAAAGTTAAATAAGAATTTAGTTTAAAAGTTAAGAGATTTAAGACTCTCTCAAGGAGTCTAAGGTCTAGAATTCCCTTTGATGAGTTCCACTTGTTCACTATAGGTCATTCATGCGGAAGAAACAAGGGAAAAGGCCCGCTAAGTCAAATGATTTCCCTACAAATTGTCTGATGACTCGATCCGTAACAATTTGGATTAGAGCCAGACACCATGGGCGATTCAAGCATCAGAGAAGAAGTTGCAACAAAAATAGTGGAAGTTGAAACCCGAATGGCTGATAAGTGTGTCACAGAACTAGAGAACAAATTGGGTAGCCAACTGCAACAACTGTCGTTGCAATTACAATAACTGGCTAATCTCAACCGAAACCATGAAAAGGAGTCTAAATGAGGTACCGAGAGTATTAACCAGATTGCGAATCATCCTTATCAGCAAGACAACCAACCAGATCAGAAGGGAGGGTCAGATATGGTGCCATGATACACTAAGCTGGATTTTCCAACTTTTAATGGTATAGAGGACCCCTTAATTTGGTTACACTGATGTGAACAATTTTTCGCAAATCAGCGAATGGCTAAGATAGATAAGGTGAGTCTAGAAGCTTTTCACATGATGGGAGAAGCTCAATTATGGTTTTATCAGATAGAAAAAGATGAACCTGATCTTTCATGGGTTACATTAAAGGAGTATTGTACAATCAGATTTGGGCCACCATTGCAAGATAACCCTTTGGGAGAATTGATCAAATTGAAACAGACAGGAATAGTAGTGGAATACCAATGCCAATTCCAATAGTTGTTAGTCTATGCTAAATTTGTTCAAGTAGACCAACAAGTTGACATATTTACCACAGGGCTGTCAAGCTCAATTGAGTAAGATGTTGAGATGCAAAAACCTCCAAATTTGATTCAAGCTATGAATTTGGCAAGAACTTTTGAGAAAAAGACACAGTTGATCGAATCTGTTGGCCTGCGTAAAGCATCATGGCAAAATACAGTTTCAGACTCAAGGGGAACTTCTACCATAACACCTATTGCAGCTCAAAATTCAATTCAAATGGGAGATGGGCATTGGCAAAAGATTTGAGTGCTAGCAATATAGACACTCCTTAAAAAAGTTGACTCATGCAGAGATGGCAAAATGAAGGGACAATGTTTTGCAAAATCAAGGAGTGTAGGGAAACTGAAATATCCTTGCATGCCATAAGGGGCCAAAAAAATGCACAAGCTATTCAATCTTGAGCTTGTGGACAAGCTCTTTTTCCATGAGGGGAGTAATGTTAGATGTCAAATAATTATAATATAATTAAAATAAGTATTATTAGATTATTTTATTATTATTTTATTAGGAGATTGAGAAGTATTAGGAGTTTAAATACTATTAGATATTTAATTCAATAAGTAGATTTTATATTATTAGGAGTCCTTCCTTAGTTGGAAGATTTATTTTTATTTCAAATATATAACCTCTATTTAAAGAGGCCAATTTGGAAGAATAAAGTTAAAGTCAGAAGTTAGTTTAAAAGTTAAGAGAATAATGACTCTCTCAACGAGTCTAAAGTCTGGAATTCCCTTCAGCGAGTTTCACTTGTTCACTATAGGTCATCCATGCAGAAGAAACATGGAGAAAAGCTCCGCTAAGTCAAACAATTTCCCTACAGATCACCTGGTAACTCAATCCGTAACTAGGGACCGTAACAAATATCAACATAAAAACACAAAATGACACTAAAATTCTGCCCACGTTAACAATTTTGCAAATAAATAACCTCGTAGATAAATGTTTATATTATTTATATTTTAAAAACATATAACAAAATTATATCAATTAACATTTTCTATTTGTACAATAATCTACAACCATTTCTAGTTTATTCTTTTTACATTTTAAATATCATAATTAAATCAATTATTTAAATATTTTTGAAAAGATTAAACTCTAAGGATAATTTCATACTTATCAATTTGTGCAGATTAAGCCCCCTCCACTTTTATTTGCTCAAAATTGGTCTGTAACAACCCGTTTTTTAGTGGTGACGGGAATAGTGGTTTCGGGACCACAAATTTCCATTATGTCGGATAATATTTATGGAGTCATTAGAGTCGTATTAATTTTTGGTTAAGAAATTTTATCGTTTAGATAGCTAATTAAGAAAAAATGACTAAATTGAAAAAGGTGCAAAACATAGTAATTATTGCATTTAGGTGATCAAATAGCTTAATTACTAAATGAGTAAGGACTTAAGTAGCAATTAGGCCCTAGTTATTTCAGTTTATTTCATAATATTTATTCTAAGTATTAGATATATTATAGATGGCTAGGGTTAGGAATAAAACTTTATTTGCAAGAAAGCCTAGAAACTTTACTTGCAAGAAAGAAATCCTATATAAATAAGTTGTAGGCATTACAGCCATAATGATTATTCAAAGTTTTTAAGAGTTCCATCTTCTTTCGTATTTGTTTGTTCGTTCAGCCCTAATTCTTTTTAATTGCTACAGTTCTCTTCCCCAATCAACATCATTCAAACCACAAACCAAGGATTGGTATAGAGGTTTTACTTTGAAAGCATCAAGATTAGCAAATTAACCATTAGTTATCAGATCAATATATTTAGAAATTAGAATATTGATTGATGCGAAACAAAGAACACGTTTGTTTCTAAAATAAACAGTTGCTTCTATAAGTGTTTCAGAGCTATAAGTGATCAAAGTTACTAGGGTATAGGATCATAGCACACAATCTTTAACACATTTAATTAGCTTTAGCTTTTTTTACAAATGAACATTTTCCTCATTAATTGAATATTTTAAAATTAAGCCGGAGAGAGAATGGAACAGAGAGAGCAAAAGAGACATAAAAATAGCCATTGGCAGAAAGCGCCAATGAATTAAAGCTTAATAGAGGAGCATAAAGCAATATCAATCTTACGCTTTACGCCGCAATTCCCACCAAAGTTCTTCGTCTGAAAGAGGAGGAGATTTACCTATCTCCACCTCAAAACGGAACCTTGCTTTTTCAACCTGTAGTTGCTTAACCATTTCAAGCTTTTGATTTCTTCTGACATCCAGAATCTCTGCTGCCAATGGCACAGTCTTCACATATCTGTTCAAGGTAAAGCCTCTTATGATTGTTCCAGCCATTTCAGAAACGCACATATCATTTAAATTTAATTTATAAATATTAAATAAATAAATAAAAAGAATGTTGGCTGAGATTAACCTGTCCAAAAACGGCATAAGAACAAAGTCATGAACCACAAAATCCAAGGCCAAGGGTACAATTAACAGCGCTGCCAAAAACTTAGCCTGTCATCCCAAAAAAATGTATGAACAGCTTTGCCCTTGGTCATAAGTACTCAAAACAACTTTATTATAAGAAAATACACTTGAAAATTTCACATAAGCAAATACATTTAAAACCCATAGAATCTTGGTGAGTAAACTAAAACAATGTAGAGTTAGACAATATATAAAAAGAGATTCACTTTCATAATTTCTATACACTAGTGTAGAACTAAGCACTTCCATAACTTGTATAGGATTAATATTTTAACAACTCTGTCCTGTTCACCTAGATCATGGTAGTTAAAATAGAGATAGGAAACTTTACAATTTAATTGATGGATTATTAACTATTAAGTGTACCAAAGAAAGGGTGTCAACTAAAAGATCTACACTAATTCGAAAATAACTTGCCGAATTGAAGGAGGCATATCGAAAAACACGATCCTCGTACAAGACATCCTCATCTCCACTCCCAATAACCAAATCTCTGACAGACCGAACCAAACCGTTTCCGTTTTCCTCCCCAACGCCAAGGCCAAGGCCACCTCCACCGCCACCATCATCCCAGTCATTTGCAGAACCAAGCTTGTTATCATCCCCATCCGCAACAACAATCCAATCTTCCCATCTTCTGCTCTCCTCATTCCTCATATCTTCTTGCGCTTCCCTCAACTCGATTATGGCTTCAGCCCTCCTCTTCCATGCCTCAAATTTGCCTCCCCCTAACAAGTCCTCATCCTCCTCCGAATCTGACAACACATCCCCAACTTCCTCCACCATGTCATCGTCCTTGAGACCAAGCCAATTACCTTCATCCTCGAAAAAGAACCTTCCCCACCAGTTTGTTTTCCTTTTCCTAGAATATTCGTTATTGTCATTTTCCGCATTTGCGACGAACCCACAAAACCGTTTTCGTTTGCAACTGAATCGAACAAAAAAACTAGGTTGATTACGCCAAGCGACAGAGAATAAGGAGGTTAGGGGTAGCTTTAAATTGTGGCTAAAGTACACCGTGGAAGTGGTCATTTAGTAAGAAAATGTGTAAAACCCAACATCAACATGCTCTAAACCTTCAACAAAACCCACAAGGCATTTCCATAAATTTTATTTTAAGGTGAGGAAGACAGTGGACTGAAATGTGGAAAACGCAAATCAGCTAGACAAAACAATATCCGTTTTTGATTTATTTACATCTATCTATACTATTATCTAAAACTTTGAAAAGTTAATAATAATAATAATCTTTTCTTTTTATCTTCTTATATTTTAATAATTTCTTTAAAAAACTTCGAAATTAATTTTTTTATTTTTTAATTTATTTTTAATTCATCTACTAAAACATTTTGAAAAACTTTTTATGCATTCTTTTTTTATTTGTGCTAATTATATCATAGTGTTATGTAAAATTTTAGGATTTTATTTGCCTATTATTTGTTATATTTGCGTGTATGTGTTTGCTGGAATATTTTTAAAATATATATAATATTTCAATAGTTATTAAGTAATCAAAATTATATCACTTGATTATTAATAAAAATTATCGCATTTTATAGTAATGAATTATATCTTTTAAATTCAAAATTTATGTCACTTTATTATTAACAATAAATCATTATTATTCAATGATACATATATTACATGTAACTATTCGGTTAGATAGTTGTGTTCTTTTAAAGAAACATAATAACTCCTATAAATAGGAGTCAAATTTCATTTATCGACACACTAGAAAAACATATCAAAAGATTCTTTCTTTTCATCCACCATTTTATATTTTTAAATTATTTTATAAAGAATTATAGAAATTCATTTTAAAAATTATGTTCCGTTAAGTGCTTAATGGACTATTTTTAATAGTGCAAAACATATATAGTCATTGAGCTTATAGTATCATTAGGATTCATCTGCCGATTATAAAAATATAGGGGCGAATAAAACTTAAAAATATGGCACTGATAAACGCCTCAAAAGCTTCAGTTAATTTCTTAATAAGTTCATTTTATTCCCATACACCAACATCTATTGAATTTTTATTTTTATAATTTTTAAATAAAATTAATGTCAAATTAATAAAATATATAAATATTAAAGACTAAATTTGTTAGTAATATCAATAGTTTATCTCATACTAATTTAAAATTTGTGTAAAAATATATAATTTTAATGTATAATAATTTATTAAAATAATAAATAGCTAAGTTTTTAAAGATATTTCGTGACAAATAAAATATATAAATATTTAAATTATATATTTACTTTCAGGCACACTAAATTGAGTTCTTATCTTGGCACAAAAATAATGAATATTAGAAAATACATTTGACTGATTTTTCATAAAATATATTCACATCATCATCTACAAATGTAATAAAATATCCAAATACATGTTTAGATATTACTTATCACGGTCCCTCAACATCTGAGCATACTAACTCAGAAGCGAAACTAACTCGTTTGTTAGATCTTGATCTTAAAAAGTTCCATTGGTGCTTCGCAAAGTGATATGCTTTTCATTCATATGAAGATGGGTCTTACAATTGTGGACATAGCTTCCTCAACAAAGAAAGAGAAACATACCTCAATCGGCATTGTGCTTCAATTAGAATAAGAACAATAGGACAAGCCATGAATTGAGGAACTCACGAGTCAAAAATATAAAGGCCATTAGCTACATATCTTTTACCAATAGTACACTTCATCATAAGATCGTATAAAATACAATGATCAGGAAAAAATAACATGGAGCAAGCCTTTGGTAGGTTTACTGGCTGAGAATATATTAAAGACGATATTAGATAAATTTAATATAGATGATAAGGTGATAGATGAAATTAGGTTAATACTTTTAAAATCAACCATTTTATAGGGGATCTATCAATAATAGTAATAAAAGAAGACAAATTCGGTGACATAAAGGTAAAGAAAAAGTCAAGATTACTTATCATATGATCTGTAGTTACTGAATCGATGACCCATTTAAATGAAGAGAAATACTTTCCTAAATCCGCAAACAAAGCAAAGGGGCCCATGATCTGATGAAAAACAATGAAACCCACAAAAAGAAATACTTCAAACAACCCAAAATAGTACTTAAACAATGAATCCAGATAGTACCTGTGAACAATACACGCAAATAGTACACTCAAACAGTACCAAATCTAAAAAATTAAACAATCAACCCACGAAATCTCCTGCGATAAAACAACTGGTCACTGGTTAAAGTCAGACAAGAGAGTTGACATCGGGGACGAAAGCTAGTGGCGAGATGGCGTTCCACACGCCCATATGTTGGTGTGTAAGTAAGCCTACAAATCTACAAGCGACCTGTGTCCTCAACTAGAAAGTGCAGATCGTCAATAGAGATGATGGCACACCTCTTTGTACTGACAATGTTTACCAAACAAAAACTTCGAAAAAAATAACCCACAAATAACCAAACAGTTCGCAATCAAAACAATGAAACCCGACTTACTAAATTAAGCTAACCAGGCTTTGTTGCCATGATAACGAATACAAATAAAAGAACGAAATAAGAGAACATACTAATAAAAAGTCATATCTATTCCATTTCTACAGTTAAACCTATTTACAAAAGTCGATATAGTATAAATAAGGAAATAAAATAAAATAAAATCCTATTATTAAACCCTAATCCCTAAAATCTATAACACAAAGTAACAAATATTATTATAAAAGTATCTTTTCATGTTATTTAATAAAATGATATTATGACAAGATTTGGACTTTGGACAAAAAATTTATAATTTAAACCTAATCATTTCAACTAAAGCTTCACTATATTTTCATAAAAAAATTATAAATATTACATATAACATGTAATAGAGTTATTACTCTATTCTTTTTATAAAGTTCGTGACTGAATTGACTAGACAACATGGATTTCAAAAACTTGACGTTCACATTTCAATCAATCAAAAACTCGTTTGATCTTAATATGACGCACCCGTTCTAACCAGTGTTTCCTTCATGCGTGGTTAACTAAACCGACCAGATCTAAATACCAACTGAAATAGCGATTCAAAAAGAAGCTTTAGAGCAATTAAGCAACGAACCAATACAATCTAACTGAACCAAAGGACCATAGATTGAACTGATTATTAATATTTTTTAACAATTTATTTAATTAAACTGTTCAAATCAGTTAAACTAACAAATCGTAACCAGTTCGACCACCAACCCACTACTATTGTTTTCACGTTTGTACAACAAATTCGATGTATGAAAAATTCCACTGCATTTGATAACGAGCATAAATAATTTATACTGCTACAATTGAAATGCAATCCCTAACTCTCTGCATGTTATCTAATTCAAATTCAATTTCCAAAATAGCAAACATGTTATTCTCTCTCTCTAAAACCAGAAGACGCACAAGAAAAGTCCAACTAAATGCTTCCATGATTCGTGAAACCAATAAAAAAATAATAACCCAGCAAAAGCACAATAAACTGCCGATTTTCTTGTCATGTTTATCCTATCGGGTATCATATGCGGGGGAAAAGACTGGTAAAATAAAACTTCACAAAAAGGAGGATATTAGGATTATCCAAGCTGAGATGAGACGAGCCCAAGACAGAAGCTTCTATTGAGAGATATCCGAACTTTTAACTCTGACTGACGTAAAGAACAGGGACCAACCCAGCCATTTTACCATCCCTTCCAGGCCGTTTTTTCTTCACCTGCAACAAAGCATGGAGTGTGTGTTAGTTCATTAGACCTACTACATAGTAATAGTTTGCTTCATTAGGGGCTGGCTTTACCACAAAAGAGAAAGGTACAAATGTCATATAAGGATGAATCGGACAAAGTTGCTTTCACCCGACAAAATTTGATACATAATAAATTAAGCATGATTGTATCCCAAATTTGCAACCATATTTTATGGTACTTACATAGAACCATCCATCAACTTCATACTCAATCTCAACCTCTTCTCCAGTTGTTAAGCTCAACTGCGATCAAGGAAATCAGGATCAGTCATCAGCGCATAGGCACCTCTTGAAAAACCACAAAAGACAAACTACAAGAGACGAGCAAATGAAGAAAGAAAGCTAAGTTGTTAAGAGGAAACTGGAAAGAGATGGAAGAATGAATCTAATTTCATTGAAGGGAATAGCCAGCAAAAACTTATCCTTACGTCAGTTACAACAACATTTATATACCGAGTAATAACCTCCCACGACCACCTTTAACCAAAAGCTAACTGTACTTCAACAGATTAGAACCAACCTTGACAACAACATCGACCAGTCAATATAGCACATGCCATAATATTGCTAACAGCACCCGACCCCATTGAGATAATATACTTATAGCACCATGCTTATTAATCACATAATAATAATAGAAAAGGAAACCTAATTGGCTTAAATGTCTACATTACCAAAATATAATAAATAAAATTCATAACTGCAGCTTTCTTATGATTTGAAAAAAATAAAAACCAGAGGTTAATGCTGAACCAAAGGCAAGCTAGCAAATCGGTTATGAACAATACAATCCCAACTAGCAGAGTAAACTTACCTCATCATCTCCACCTGCAGTAAAATCATACAAGGCAGTCCCAAATTGGGGATTTCCAGAAGACATGCGATCATCATCCTGGGATTCAAAACTATGGGACCCGCGGCCAGCTAAGGGATTTTCAAAAGACTCATACCGTTCAGGTGATGTATAGGGTGGAGGCTCTTCTCTAATCTGAGAATGACGAATCAGTACTAATACATAAATCTGCAGATACCACAACAAATTGCATATGGGCAAGGAACACTTACTGGAGAACCATAACCCTCGTGCATTGATGAAGGATGGTTAAATCTACTTCCACCTGATCTCTCCTGCTAGAGAAAGTTGAACCGGGCCCAAATTACAAATTAAGAGATAAAGAGAAGTAAAATAAGATTTACCACAAACAACAGTGAACATTTTTGTTCACTTTGTTAATAATTAATGAAAACAACTCTTGCTTCTAGAGAAAAAAAGCTCGATGTGCAAGGAACATGTGCAAGCACTACTAAACAAATAATTTACTTGTTAAAAATGCACCATATAATCAACTGGCGGTCCATTGCAATTAATTAGAGTAGTACCATGAGATAGGATCTTTCATAGGAAGCAAGCGCTCAAGTTAAAACAAATGCTTAAATTTCTAGTATGCATGATGGGTGAAAGTACTTGTCAAGTCCCTTTATTATAAGAGCTGGTTCAAATCAGTCCCTAATAGTAAATCAATCAATTAATCCTTGTACTAGAAAAACTAATCAAATAAAGCTAAATTTTGATAGAGTTAACATATATTGCTTAAAAAATGACATGAAAATTATTTTTCATTTGCAGAACCATAAAAGCTCTAAAAGCATAAACCCTATTAAATGGTAAATGTTAACTTGGTTAAAATTTGACCTTATTTAAATCTTTTTACTAGTACAAGGACTAAATTGATCCATTTAAAAGTATAGGGACTAGTTTGAACTAGTCCCTCTACTAGAGGGACCTGCTAGGTACTCTCACCATGCACATGGCTAGTAGCCATACCATATGCCGTTAAAGAGAATAACCAACAGGAAAACCACGCTTAGTAAAAAAAAGTCAAAACAAGCATTCACCCTCCTAGGCATTTACATCACACAACCTGCAAATTTGATTAAGCAGCACTTAGCTTTCCACTACGACAACAAACATCACACTTTTAACAGCCTTAAAATGATTATATAGATGGGAAAAAAATGGCTCATTAAATTTCCACTTAATAATAAATGCAAAAATTAATTTAGGCCCATTAAAATAGAACATATGCCTTTTTCCTCCCTCAAATAAAACAGTTATCTTAATAGCAAAATAACGGCATGCCCATAGGAGAGGGAATCGTCAGTTTATAATCAACAGATAGTACTTCCTAATCAATCCATTGAAAAATAAATAAAACAAGAAGTGCGCTGCTTAAAGTTAATAGGTAACCCATCCCTCTGAGAAACTGGTATGAGTAAATGAAAGGAAACATAGCCAAGCATGTCAGAAGACCGAGTTATCTTATAAAAGAAAACCATTCTCCTAAATTGAAAATCCACAACATTAACCAAGAATGTTGATTGTATTATACATACTGAAGGTTGTGAAGCCCCATAAGTAGTTGGTCGTGAACTGAAGAGTGAAGGATAGTTCATTCCACCAAAGTGAGACGATATGGAAGTTTCAACTGATCCTGTTGACTCTGGAGAAGAGGACCCTGATGACCTGACATCATCTTCCTGCAACTCAAGAAATACCATTGAAAGAGTCGATATCTCAGATAGCTTTAAAATGTACATAATTCAAACTCCAAGCGAATACATGGAGGTGGGAATCAGGTGTTCTCAAGTAAAGTTGTCCTCCTCAAGTTAATTCGGGTCAGGGTCATCTCAGATCCAACCAATTCAAGCTCAGACCCATTAGGTTCCCTTATGCTTTGGATCTGCTGGGTAAAGCACATCATATTTGGACTATTTGGGTTCAAGCCTTCAAGGTGTGTACATTTGAGCAGGTTTTGAATCTGAGATTCATATAATCTATTGCCATTTTCTATAAAGTTCAATGCATTAATAATAATGTTTTTCATAATCAATGTCAAACATAGATCATTGATTGTCTAAAAATTTAAGACTAACATGTAAAAGAACAAAATTGAAATTTAAAATAAATATATAGTATTTTGTGTACTTTTATTCTCCCTTTTATTCATCGATTTTCAACATTTATTTCAAAATTTTAAGAATTTCTTAGATTTTAACTTTCTTTTTTGTGCTCGTAAATTACAGGCATTAACATTAGATAAAGGAATATAGGCAAATTTTGCATTGCAGCATTGAATAGTAGAGATTATTAGGAGAACAAAATTCTGTTCATAAAGCAAATGCTAAATCAAGAAGAATATTATTAAACGAGTAAATTTACCGGAAGAACTTTAATGTTTAGAAATTATAAGAAATTCAACAACATGATATTTAGAACTGATTGTTAATATTGTTTCAATTTAACATTTTACAATGTTGACAATTTAAAATTAATGAATAGTAAAAATGTCTTGGGTTGAAGAATAACTTAATATATATTGACCAATTAATTCGCATATTACCAAAAGTTAGCAGCAATAAAAACTCAATAACTATGATAATTTAAAATTAAACCATTTGGGCACTAATGATTAATGAAGCATTCAAGTTTTATGGGTTTTAAGTTTGTTCAATCTTGAGTTTTGAGTCGTTACATGGTTCCAAGCAGGTTAACAAGTCCTATCCCATTTTGCCAACAAATGAATTCATAACAACCAACTTGTGAGGGATTTGGAAGAATTCATACCTCCATTTCTGTACTCTCCAAAAGTGTCTTGGCCCACATATCGTCATAACTAACAGAAGGTCTAGAGACTATGTTCTCATCAACATCCGGTGCATCAGTTCCAGCACCAGCAAGAAATTCATTGACCTACCATGAAGTAAAGACAACATGAACCTCAATTGGAACATTATTAACCAAACCTTAAAAGAGAAAAAGGTAAAGTGCAGAAGTGTGCAACCACTAATTATGCCTCATCTTAAGTTTCAAATAACTCTTGCAAAGTAACTCAGAACTTCTTTCTTAATGCAAACATTATGATACAAGGACAACCTTTTGGAGTGATAGGTCATCCTCAGACCTGCGTGAGACAGTATGGTGTAATAAAAGCTAAAGATCCCATACCTTTTTATTGGCCATGAAATATATCTGTTTAAAGAAAATCAGTAAACTTTAATGGGATGATAAAAAACAACTACAGAATGGATGTGGCCATGTAATGTAATACAGAGCTTCAAGGCAGCAAAATTATTATGGTTGTCATTCGATATCCTATGGTAAGTAGTTACGTTTTAAACATGGATTAGGGTAAATTACACACTGAAACACATATTTGGTTTAAAGTTTTCCCATGTAACAGCCTCCTTCATTTTCCTGACACTAGAACTCAATGGTTCAGTTCACCATAAAGGGCAACCTTTTTTCAGTGAAATAATATACCAAGGATGCCAAATGTGGAAGGGAAAAGAAAATACAAGGCCTTAATGGGAAAACTTCACGTGAAAAAATTTTGGGGGCTGAGTGGGAAAACTTCAAACCAGAAGGTGAACAAGTGTACTATGCTCTTTTTTTTAAAAGAGCATGGATGACTAATTAGTAATCCATCAATACATTCAAAAAGATTAGGCTAGATGAGGATTATTGGTAATCAAGGTCTAAAACTAAAGAATTGATGTACCCCTAGCGTCCACAGTAATTTAGACTCAATTTAGTGGTTATCTTATTTTGTTTTTAACATTCAGTTGTACTACATCACCAGTATTCCTCCATTAGGAAATGTTCACTGGTAAAAACTTGATTACTTATGATTTATCGTGTTAGTATTAAACAAATGAATTTATTGTTTCATGCAAATAACTGCTAGTGAGTATGTTAAGTTCTTCAAGATCAATGTGAACCCTGGATACTCTCCTTATTCTTTGCTGCTCATAGATTTACATAAGCTGATACCATCTTCAGTTCTCAGCTCTTGTACAGAGTCCATAGAAAGATACCAGGAACATAATTACTGAGGTTTAGATGAAAATAAATTCCTATGCAACATTCCAATGTTTGGTTACTGCAAACTGGATACCTAAAGATACTAGTCCTCGGTTTGTACAACAGAGTACAATCATATTAGATACAATTTCCATCCTCAAAGAACCTCCCAATTGATCAGTCAAAACACATTTGTATCAGGATCCTTTAGGCTTTGCTTGGTACAGTTGGAACAAAATTGAAAAGATGAAAGGTCGTCTACATCCTCATGGAAAATGGGAAATACTCAAGAAAGCATGTTTGGTCGAAAAATTAAAAATTGATTTTTAGAAATGAAAATGGAAATGTGAAAATTAGGGAACAAAAAAGTTGCCTTCATTGTTTTTACTAAAAATGCTTTGTAAAATTAGAAAGTAGAAAAAAAGGAAATTTTAATTTTAATTGATGAATTAAACCTGGTTCAAATCCATATAAAGAAAGAAATATTCTTTTTCCCAAGCATTTTAAGTATCAAATCTTTGACCATGTCTTATGTCCAGATAAATATAGGATTTTTTCCTTTTATTTCTCATATTTTTATTATAAGAAAATAGGAACAAAATGCGTTTTAGATTTTCATATTTTAAAATAGATGTTCATTTTCAATTTTCAAAAATTAAAGAATAATTGTTAAAAAAATGAAAATGAAAATAAAAACTAAAAACAGAATGTTTTATCAAACCATTCGGAGCCTAATTTTTCATACTATGAAAAATGATAAATTAATCTCCTTCCTTTAGTTGCTTGGTAGAGTTGATTTTTTTTTTTCTAATTTTCTCTCCTCTTATTATTCCAATCTTGACTTGAATTGTTTTTATGCATTATAACAAAAAATGGACATCTTTCCCATTTTCTTTACTCTCACTTTCATTTCCTACCAAGCACACTAAAATTTATTTTATTTCCACCAAACAAGCACAACCTTGATAAATTTCCATGAATCTAACCTATATATTGTATCCCCCTCCAACTCTCCAAAACACCAATAACAACACACAGAGAGAATAGTTATTGGATTTTAGAACCATAATCTTTAAATAGAAGGATTACTTGAACCAAATCAAGTAAAACATAATTTCTTACCCTGTTCACTGCGGGGACATCACCAAGGTTGACTGCCCAAGCATTTACTAGATCATCATCCAGTGTTTCAGATTCAGTAGTGGCCGGTTTAGATTCATAAACAAGATCAGAAATTCCAGTGGCAACAGCTGGATCACTCAAACCAGTTGAGGCACTAATATTATGCCGTGTACGATATATGTCGATGAGTTTTGCACTTCGAAAAAAGAAAAAGAAAAAAAAAAGCCATGAGAACAACTAGTGACTTCAAAATAGAATGAAGTACCAAAAATGGAAACAGATGTACATGGGATGCATTTCATGCTTTCAATCAACAGTTCTTTTTTCCATTCCCCCTCTCCCCATTACACTAGAAATGATGTAACAAGCTTTACCTTATTGGCCCCAAAGGGAGATACTTTGCTCGTGGCACATAACAAAACAGTGAAACAAGATCCAGCAACCTCTCATGGGTTTCATATAATTTCTTAAGCTCTTCATCTTTCCATTCCTTATTTGCATTATCATGGCTGCGCATTTCCCTGATTATGGACACCCGTAACTCATTAGTCATTTTGAAGCCCCCCCCCCCAAAAAAAAAAAAAAAAAAGAAACAAGGGTTACAATGAAGTAGGAAAGATTTACAATCATACTTGATTAGGTCATCTTGTGCACTATACATTTCATCAAGAACTTTGATCATAGGAGTTATTAGAACTCCAAGCCCTGTACCACTGGCTCCTTGATCTTCTCCATTACTAAGATGCATTTCAGATAACTGAGACTGCACACCACCCTGTGCTAAGGCATGTAAAAATTCATAGATCTGTAGCCTAAATGGCTCACCAGACCGGATTGCCACAGTTGTAAGGGCTTGAGCAGCAATAATGCGAACCTAAGATGTCCATACAAATTAAAAAGAAAGTGGAAACTTGAAAATTAGAGCAAATATAGGCCATTGCCAACAAACCAAGAGAACATAACAAAGGATAAAAATAATTATTTACAGAGAATACATAACCAAATAGTTTTACTGTCACATGTCATAGAACGACTATTTTCAACAGCAATTTCTCCAATAATAAAAGATAATAATTGTTGCCTAGGCAAGATTTTAACATGGTATCAGAGCCCAGATTTTATTATGTTGTTTTTCTAGCCTAACCCCATGCAAGGTTGATGACAACCTTGGTGAGGTTGTCCTCATGTAGCCTCAATGAGATAAATATGAGGGGCAATGTTACGTGTGCTATCTCCAAATCTGTTCAGTATGGAGCTTCCTGGGGTCCTATATTAAAAGTTAGACCCTCCAACTAATATCAATTGATTTTAGGATTGATGCTTAAACAATATAATTTTACATAGTCTCTTTTGACTAAGTATTTCTTTTTTAATTTCACATATAATAGTAACTAAATTAACTATAATTCTCTTAACTCCATTTTTCTATTTTAGAAAGAAAAGGGAAAAAAGCTTTCCATTTTCCAAACTGAACCAAGCAATCCACTTTAAGAAAAAATCTTTTTATTTTATTTTATATTTCTCCCTTCTTTCACTTTTGACTTTCTTTCCTAGCAAACCTGAGAAATTGAAAATAGAGTGAATGGAGGCAAACTACAAGAAAAAACAGACACTATGCATATCACAGAAAAATTAATAATTTCCAGCAAAAGCATGTATCACTATGACAATTACACACCAAAGTAGTACTCCCATCGTTTCAAAAGTTTGCACATTTTAACTTTTGATGGTAAAAACATTTCAACTTTGACCTCTTTTTTATATTTATTATTGAGAAAAATATGGATTTGTTTTTGAAACTTTGATAAATTATTTGTACTTTTATAAAATTTAATATAATAGATGTCAAAGTTGGAAATTATTTATCACAAAAAGTCATCTATGACAATTTATATTGTACATTTGCACACGAGTAATACAAGCACATGCTTTATAAACCATGACACCATCCAAAGCTATTTACAAACCTCAGTTAATGTCGGTAAAAAAAAGCACAAATCATAATACATTTACAGGAAATAAAGATGCAATCACAGAAGAAACATATCAATTAAAACTCATACCTCCCAGCTACCGCTGAAAGCACACCTCTGGAGTCGAGTCAATGCACCAGCCAGTGTGGGATTACGGGAGCTTGCAGCAGCCACCATTTTATCCGCGTCTAACATCATTAATGCCGTACCTGGAGGCGTTGTGGATTCCCAAGCATATTCTGAAGCAGCATAATTAGCATTTTCCCCAAGGAACCACACCTGAAAGCAACTCACTTTAGCATAACAATAACTCAAAATGCAAATACAATTGAACAGAAAGGATCCTTACAGCTGCTTGGACCAATCTTTGTAATGCTAGAGCCGACTTTGGATCAGATGCAGATACCCTGTCTACTGATGTAAACCCGGACATTGATCCAGGCTGTGGTGGTGGGAGGTCTAGAACAATAGTGACTGCTTCTAATGCTGTGTGTTTCCCATCAGGACCAGCTCCAACAAGACAAGTCTGGTAACACAACAATAATTTAATCAATCAATACATCCAGGGATGATTAAACTCAATCTGTCCCATGGATTGCACAAGTCTACTCAGAGTTTTTGGTATTAAAGCTCTAGAAACTTGAACTAAATTGGTACATCAAATTTCTAATAGATGCTTCGTTTCCAATACAAAACTATTGGTAGTTATATACAGTGTAAACTGATGTGTCTGTACACAGAAAAGCGCAGTTATCTGCTTTAAGATAAAATTTCTATGAAGAAAAAAAAAAGGTACTTTTTGGCAAGGCATGGGTGTATAAAGTTGTTTAAAAATTCATGGAGGTAGGGGGGAATGAGGTAATTTGCATCCTGCCTTGCACTATGTTTCATCCCCCCCCCCCCCAATTATACAATATTTTAAGAATAAATAGCTAACGTGGTTGAACTTCAATTTAAATCAATTCGTAAAAGTTACTACAACCACACAAGCAAATACATAAAAGATAATAAACCTGAATCTGAAAGGAAGGAGAAACAAAAAATGGGTATCCGATTAATAATGTGCAAATAGAGTAAATATAATTGCAGTTTTTGTAAAATTTGGCTCAATTATTGATTTTGCCAAAACAATTCTAAACAACACATTCATGTCCTCAAACCAGGAATTTGTGCAAAAACACTCCTCCCATTAACCTAACCAACTACTCCTCCACACCAACTAGAAGTTACAGCTAACCAATAGGTATCACCAATCGGCAATCTAACAGCTTATTTAACTATTAGGTTAATGAAAATTCTTTCTATAATTAAAAGTTTGATTACAAAAAATAAGTAATTTACACTCTAACAAGTAAAGGCAGATAATGCAACAGGTACAAAATCTATTATTAAGAAGATTGAAAGGAAACTCACTTTCCAAAGAAGCTGCAAAACATCAGCATCGATCTTTCCTGGTACTTTAGTGGCAAAGATCCTTGCAAGTTCAAGAAGTGTGACAGCCATATCTGGTGTCGCCTGGTAAAGCAGTGATTAAAACATTAAACATAAATATTGCAATCATTTCTGTTTCAGCATCAGTACTAAACCTATAAAAGCTCAAGCTTTTAGGAGTACATCGCTGCATATGCACAAATAAAATAAATTGTGTATCATTGGATTACATTACAGGCAATCCTGTCCCCAGCATTCATTCACATCAAGCCAATGTTAGGACTAATCAGTCCGTTTTCTTTTATTTCAATAAATTAAGTCCATAGGTTTCTATTGGGTGATGACCTCAATCCCTCAGTCAATAAGCATTGTTAAATAGATGGGGTGAATATCAAAAGTTTTTGGTCGACTAGAAATATGATAAATAAATTCAGTAAGTTTTTTAACAAAAATACTAGAAATTAGTTTACAAGGTCTACAGTTAAGTTGATGTGTGACATATCCAATTCGCAAAGAAACAGAGATGTAAATGGCCAAGCCAGTAAAAGGGTAGCCATTCATCAATTTACAGTTCATGTCAGCCCATTTGTGCTATATATTAGCTAGTCTAGTCCTCTATCATTTTCTTTCTTTCTTTTTCCTTTTTTTTTTTTTTTTTTTTTTTTTAGCATTTCAGTTCAACTTACTAGCCCTAAAAAACCATTAGAAGAGATATCTATGGGATTAGCTTTGACTTCCAAACATAGTTATTCAGTCACTGCTTTGATCAATATAGGGTTATGCACAGTAAGAGTGCAGATGTAAAATGAAAAATATAAATTAAAAAAAAGGCCCTTGGTTTTAGGATTTATCATTTTCAGAAGTAACAAGATTACTGTAATAGATTCTTCTGTTCAAAATTTTTTAGAATTTGCCCCCTTTTGTACCTAAGAAAGATTTCTTTTCTTTCCATTTCATTTTAAGAAATTTTAACTGGAATTTGAAAAAGTGTGTTGCTGCCCCATCTCACTCTTCACTACAAGTAATTCAAAGACAAAGACATTCCTCTACATCAAAGTTCGCTACAAAGTCTAAATCAGACAGAATGGATTCAAAGAATTTCTACTATCATTTCTAAATCCACAATAAAGGCATGGTAATAATGTTGTCCAAGCTTGAATTGATTATCAAGTATACATGATTCAGAAGTATTGAGGATGGAAATGAATCAAGTTCTTTCATGCTAGCGGGGAATGAAACCCAAATCCTCCTACTTAGTTACAGGAAGTCTTGAATATCACAAGGAAGGCTTTTTCTCAGAAGAGAATCACTGCAATTGACATTTCCTGAATATTATATAGCATTAACTTATGTTATACTAACAAAAATCAATTCCTTAAGCAGTCAATCAAAAACAAACGAGTCACACATGCATTCTTATTCTTAATAATGAAAGTTTAATCAAAGGTAAGCTTAATACATATGCCAATTTGTTAGAGATAACAGAGCGGAGAATAGGCAGACAGCCTCATAAAAGGATTAAATGATTATGCTTTTACTAAAAGTTTGTCATGCTGCAGAAGGATATTATAAGTTGTTTCCATTTTGTACCTTGAAACGGGCATGCAATGTCAGCAAAATATCATTCAAAAGTGTGGCTGGCCAGGCCGGGTCAGAGAGCTCCGATGCAATAATGGATTTTAGTTCATCAAATGATTCATGCGGACTTTGCATCCAAATCAACCCCTTGATCACCATTGCCCTAACATACACACACTCACATGCCACAGTTGTTCTAACTACTTCCATGAGTGAAGCTAGCATGCCTGCAATTGTATCCTTGCCACCAGCTGCATTGGATACTCCAGTGGTTCTTCGGATACCTACAGAAAGAGAACAAAGAATGTAAAAAATGTATAACTGTAATAATAATAATAAAAACATCAAGTGAACATCCAACAGATTCTGAAAATAGTTAAAATATTGCTTAATAACAAAACATAGCAGTAGCTACAAGCAGATGATATCTCATCTTTCATTTACATCCAGTAAAAACAAGAAACAAGGGCACAAATGTAGCTAGGAAACGTGTAGAATAGACATGAAAAATAAGATGCTTAAGGCAACATGATAAACAATAGTTGGACTAGAAATTTTGGGCTTCATGATCAGGCAACCCTCATGGACCCCCTTTTTATCAATTTCTTTAAAGGTTTTTGAATTGCATGAAACATATAGAAATACCATGGAAATTGCCTATTTTTCCTCTTCTTTTTTGTTTTCTTTTTCCAAGACCAAATAAGATGCCAATTTCTGCCAGTCGTTTTCTACTATTTTCCTCTTGGCATTAATTTTCCAGGACAGTTGAAAATCTTACAGGAAGAAAGCAGAGGGATAATTCAAGAGAATGGAATCAAAGGAACAAATATGGCATCTTAGGGGAAGGGATCACTGTGAGGTAAATGTTCAAATAATGGTGGTGATAGAGATTTAAATCCAAGCTAACCGGAGCTGATAGTATGTATAAGAATGACTAGGGAAAGAGCAGGAGATGAAAAGTGTAATGAACAAGTTATCAAGGCCAACAATGCATATAATTACATCACTTCAGTGGGTGTTTAAAGTACATGGATTTGAGCTCCTCAAATCCTTGGTGAATTCTGACCCAAGTTATACCATGCTGTTTACTAATACAAAAAATAGATTTCAAATTTAGAGATCAAAATTCAAATATCAGCCACCCAATCTCAAGGGACCAAATGGACCATATCTGATCTGTTCAAATAAAACCAGAAAGAGTTCAAGCATAAATCAATTCGAAGAAGCCAAATATGCAACCTCAAAAAAAACTGTTTTTTTATAGTAATGCAAAAGGAAAATTCAATTTACCAATGAACACAATCAAGAGACCAAAAAATTGATATTAATATAACTTAATTATTGCACGAAGACCTCATGATAGAAATGAAACAGTACAAAGTGAAGAAAAAAGACTAATAGATTAATGAATAAATAACATTCATTACCTTCAGGATGAGAGCTGTCATTCATATCTGAATCAAATGAATCTATTGAGTCATATTTGTTCCCATAAGCTCCTTCATCAAGATCTTGTAAGCCTAAAGCATGTGCTGCAGCTCTGCTTCTCCCCATCTCCTGGACAACTCTAGCAGCAGCATGGAGTACTGGTCTAGAGAAACTACGGAAAGAACTCTCCAACCTGATTAAGATGGAATGTGAAAACCATGAAACATAGATAACAATTGGGGGAGTTAACCGACTATTTTTTCCATTGTTCAAATAACAAATCTTTCAAAATGATCCAGCCACATAATGATATTAGCTTCAACAAAAGAGAAAGGGAAAGAGCTTTATTATAAACCTTCTCATTACAAGTTTAATGAGGGGTTGTGGTCGCCTCGTCTTTTGAGATTTGTCTTTGGAATTTGACGGTGCTTCCGGTAACTTTAAGATCTCCCTAGTTAAGCGGTACCAGCCTGCAGCTCGCTCTTCTGTCCTATAGCATGTAAATGAAAGACCAGGAACTTGTGACAATAATGCATTTAAGCAGTTACAGCTATCTAAAGGAATGATGATAATGGAACAAAGAAAGCTCAAGAAGAAAATAAGATAAAGAGCATACTTTTCAGTGTTATCATGTTTACCCAATATGCACAAAATTGCCTCAAAACAGACTCTTTCACTGGGGTCGAGCAGGAGTTGATAGAGCACAGAGTTGAACTGAGATTTAATGTCAGGCCTCTCTACTCAAACACAGTTGTGAAACGGGTCATCTAAAGCATTTCAATAAATACAAGAAGGCTTTGTCCAATGTACTTACCATCTAATGATCGTGCTGTTGATATTGTATGGCACAACCTGGCCAGTGAAACTCTAGCAAGCACATCATGCAAATGAAGAACATCTTGCAAAGCCCCTGATTCATGTAGTACCCAAAAAATTAACCGCAGCACCAAGAAAACATGATAAGCCGTGGGGATAAAATTAAAGGATTTGAATAAAACCCTAAAATGCCCTGACAGTTTTTTTTCCACCAGACAAACATACGACATGATTCAATATATAAAGTTGTTTATTAAGTGCCATAGTAGACAAGGGCAAGTTTTGACGGTCTAGTTTTATAAGGAAAATTCCAGCGCCCAATATTAGACAGCTGGAAATCTAAGAACTGATATTTTTCAAAGTTTGTTGCTTTTAGCAGGGGTTTTAGAGCCCAAAAATACACCCAAACACCAACTGCTACTAATATGAACAGGCTCAAGGAAGCTTAAGCATATTTAACAGACTTAGGAAAGGATTTCACAATTGTCAAATCTCCTTAAGATTCTGATGAGAAATCAGAATAATGCACACAAGCAAATAATCAAGTTTGTTATTCCTTGAGGAATCCTACAGAACCAAGAGTATGAAACATTTGTAGACATTGATAATGCATATTGGTAGAAGAGTGTCTTCAATTGTTGTCTACCAGTCATTTGACAAATATGTGCTGAATATTGTGCTGAGTTCGAGTACATTTCTGAGCAGTTAAATAGTCTCCAAGCATCTTTTTATATATATTCAAGAAAAGTTTGCCTAACAACTTACGTAAGGGAACTCTTACGGTTACCATGTGCAGAAATAGCTTCTGCCAATGCATTGGAATTAATCAAATTAAGTACCAACTATCAAATTTAGACTAATCCTAGAAAGTGCCTAAAGACACTTGTTAGCAAAATCAATTCAGGAAATGCATAAGTAAAGCAGACACTAACAGAAAATAATAGTTTACTAAATAATAACCACGTCATAAAATTTGAAAAGATTAGCAGGAGCTTCCTAAAAAATTCGTTCCACAGATCACCTGACCACTATGGCCACTAAACCTATATGTATAGTGAGAAATATTTGTAACAACCAGAGCGTATATAAGAGATTATATGTGCTCAAGTTTGATAGGCACTGATAAGGATCAAATGGAAGGATCCATCAATTATCTATTCTTATCATTTGTATCGTATACACAGTAGTCTATAAGATTGGCAGACTTTCTATATTACACCTAAATAGGTATAATCTCCAAAATGACATCTAAAAGTATCTTTACACAACCAACAACACAACTGCCAACCACCACACTACTTCCACATCTCAGCAGTCATCCGTCCACCATCTCTAAAAAATCCAGGACTTTCATATCTGGTATCATTGTGAGTTGTAGTAAAAATCTATGGTTGCCACTATTAGCAACAATCAAATGGAATATTCAATGAAAAACTTTTAAGTATATATGACACAAGGAAAATTATATTATTTGAAGCAATAATAAAAAGAACAAATGCTAGACATTTTTAATTTTGAATGATCCATTTCAATTCCATTAATTCAAAAATCTACCCAAATCTAAAATAATTAAACCAGAAACAAATTGATTCAACTTAACAATGGATAAATTACAAAACATCCCAAGAATTTCAATACCAAAAAGTTTAAAACAAATTCATAGCATCGATAAACAAAGCAACGAGTGTCCAGATGGAGATCAACTAGCTTAAGCAAGTCCATATGCGCAAATAGTCGCATGTAAACTTTTATTCAATCATCCAACATATGAATGCAAATTCAGAATGGTCATTCCAAGTCAAAACTTAGAATGTTCCAAGTAAAATTCATGATGTTCCCAACTAAACGTCATAAAACAAAAAACTAAACAAAAACCAAGTAAAATTCATGAAGCTCCAAGCAGCAATGCAGAATACTAGTGCCTATCAATTAAACACCAAAAATTATAGAAATAGCTTGATTACTGAAAATTTTACATGAAAAAAATATCATTATCAGCACATATTGATTCTCATTTTAATGGATTATTTGATACTGCTTCTTATCACCGGAAGAATAAAAGCTGTTTCTTGGGGAGAATCTCATGGATTCTTTAGCTGTAAATATGGTCGTGTTGTAAATCTCCTACTATTAGCTATAATTGTTCTAGATTTTCAAGGATACACAGATTTGTAGACATAGGACTCGTTTACCATTGAGTTTCAAAAGTGCTTTTCAAGCCAAACCAGCTTTTCAAACTGGCTTTTCAAGCCAACCCAAAATGCTAAAAATTCTAATTTTTGGCTTTTCAAAACTCAATTTGGTTGTCAAATTATAAGTTTGCCCTTCATTTACATTAACACTAAAAGATAAATATGATTTATATATTCAAATTAAATTTTACAAATAATGATCTACGTGTATATATTTATTCCATATAACATAATATTAACAAATTTGAATATCATTGAAATACATAGTTTTTACTTTACAACATCATATCTAAAATAGACATTTATCTCCTCAAAATCACTTTTTGAAAACAATGCTAAACAGTTCAACCTTTTCAAAAGCACTTTTTAACCACAATGGTAAACTGGCACATAGACTGATTTGTAGGGATAGGCTGATTTTTTGGGGATAGGATTCTGATTTCTTTTCTCGAATAACTATTTTATCTTGGATAAATAGAGGCATATAGCTATCATTTGATATAAGAAATGGTAAAGATTTCTACACGGTAGGTATTCTAGAAACCTATTCTCCATTCATTTAAAGCCTCAATTGTTAAACCACAGTCCAGAAACTCCCTGCTCTCATTGCTGGGTATCACCTTAAAAATGGTAGGAATCCAAAATAATTCCTCAAAGCCTCTCAGAAACAATCAAATGCAGAATTACAAAAATTTGAATCCAGCTTACCGTCTCCATGGGAAGCCTCCAAGTGCAGGTTGAACCAAGAGAGGACAGAGGCAACAGGTTCATTTTCCCAATGCTGAAAATTCAAACCAAATTGGACCAGGAAGTGAAAACTCTTTAAAGAAGAGATTCAAAGGTGACAAAATCTACTTAACTCTTTTGAAAAACCTAGTGCATCATGCGTATAGCTCAAACAAGTTTCCTAATTCTATTGCTCTTGGGCCATAGACTCAGGGGCTACCAATCATATGATAAATTTCCATCATTTATTTGTCACTTATTCCCTTAGTCCTAGTGACTTTCTACAATAATGATTGTGCTTTTCAAGATCTACCTACTAGGAGAACGGTTGGGTGTGCTAAGGAAACGGACGGAAACCATATCTTAGAGGCTAAGAGTGACAATGTAATCTACTTCCATCCTATTTTTCTAAACATCCATCTTCAAACAAAGGAGATTTGGCTACATCATTGATGCCTAGAACATTCTCCATTTTCGTTACTGAAAAAAAAAATTCTTTTGCTGTTAAAAATATTGATATAAATAGTTTACATTGTGGTGTTCATGAGTTGGCCAAACACCATCATGTTCCATTTAAAAACCAATTAAGAGTGAGTGTTAAAGGTCAAAGTGCTTATAATCCAAGGGATTATTTTAACCTAACCTTGTCCCATGTACTTGAAGTCACAAGAGCCCTCTTGTTTCAAGTGAATGTCCTTCAAGCCTACTAGTATGAAGCTTTTTTTATAGCAGCCCATTTGATAAATAGGATGCCTTCAAAAATTCTCGATTTGAAGAGACAAATGGAAGTACTCCAATCCCATTTACCAAACTTCCTCCAAAAGTTTTTGGGTGTGCTAGTTTTGTTCTATTCACAATAGAGGAAAACTAGACCCAAAGCCCTAAAGTTCTTTTTTGAAGGTCATTCTTCAGCAAAAAAAGGGCATAAATGTTTTCATCCTTGTTCATGAAATTTTTTGCATCTATGGATGTAACATTTGTTGAAAGACAAACCATTTTTTCCTAATTCTATCTTTGGTGGGAGAAAAATATTGAGGAAGATAAGAATGATGACCTTTTACTGCTACCACCTTTACCATCTACTACATCCAGCTAGAGGTGCTCACGGCCAAGTAGCCTACCCAACACGTTTTACTATGTAAAATAATAATATAAAAATAGCTTTATATTAATATTTAGATAATTATAATCAAATTATATAAAAATTAGTTTTTATTTTTTAAACAATGAAACAAACCATTTGGGTGGGCTTGTGAGGGTCAAGCTCGAGCTCAGACCTAAAATTTTTTTTTTGAATCAAGCCTCGACCCTGACAAATCCCTTGTATATATTACCCAAAGAGACTCAATTCTAGCCAAATTCCCAATTTAAAACCATGTAATCTAACCAAATACATATTCCATTAGAAATTCAATTCCAACCAAACTCTCAACCTAAAACTATAACCCAAAGAAAACCAAGTCATCCTGATTAGACAAAGCCACTAAAAATCCACTCTTTCTATACTCAAGGAAAAGAGAATCCAATCCCTTATCGGTGCAAGCTCAAGAGTCCAATTGCATTTAGGTATGAAAATCCAAAATCCTTCGCCTATCATTGATAAATGTTCCCATAGCTATTAGAAAAGTAACTCAATGTTGCACTCAACACCCCAAATCCCATTTTGTTTCTTTAGACAAAACTTCACAACAACAAAAAAATTTGCTTACCCTAATAAACTCCATTCCTATACCCAAACTTTCAAAAGGCACTTAGAGATAAGAATCAAAAAAATGCTATGAAAGGAGATTATTGCATTAATAAAAACCGAACTTGGGAAGTAGTAGATTTCTCAAAAAGGAAGCTTGTTGAATGCAAGTGGGGTTTTAAGGTTGATTGATCCTTAGAAAGATACAAGGAAAAACTAGTAGCTAAGCGATATACTCCAACTTATGGGGTGGATGATCAAGAAACCTTTGCACCTGTAGCAAAAATGAATATAGTATCTATACTCTTGTCTTTAGCAGCCAACTTCAATTGATATTTGCAGCAATTTGATGTAAAGAATGCATTCTCACATGGTAATCTAAAGGAAGAAGTGTTCATGGAACTACTAAAAAATATTTTGATAATAACAAATTTGCACGTTAAAAGGGATTTGTATGGGCAGAAACAAAGTCCTTGGGCTTAAGTTGGAAGATTGTTGAGCAATGCTGGAATTTTACAAACAAAGTAGACCATAGCTTGTATATCAAACACTCACTCAAGGGAAGAATGATAGTGTTGATTGTGTGTGTAGATAACATAATTGTTACTAGGAATAATGAACAAGAGATGCAAGAACTCAAAAACAAATTAGCACAGGAGTTTGAGATTAAAGATCTTGGAAGACTAATATTTCTAAGGAATTGAAGTGGTTACGTCAAAATAAGGAACTTTTATTACACAACAAAATCAAACTCTTGACCTTTTTCAAAAAACAGGGGATTTTGGGGCGTAATCCAATCGATACACCCATCAAACTAAACCATAAATTCAATGAAGCAAAAGACGACGAAGCTATTGATAAGGAGATACCAATATCTAGTAGGGTGGTTGATTTACTCATCACATACTTGATCAAAAGACGACGAAGTTGTTGATAAGGAAAGATACCAAAAGCTAGAAGGGAAGTTGATCTACTTGTCGCATACTCAACTAGATATTGTATATGCTATTAGTGTGGTAAGCCAGTACATGCCACCATCTACAAATGTTCACCATCAAGCTGTCTATAAGGTACTTTGATATCTTAAAGCTACACCTAGAAAAGGTATTATGTTTGGAATGAATACAGATCAAACTGTTGAAGCTTATAGAAATGTGGATTGGGTAGGTACTATCACTGATAAGAGAGATATTGGGAACTTGGTGACATGGAAAAGAAGAAATACAGACGATGGTGGCAGGATCAAGTTTAAAGCAAGAGTTTAGGACTAATATCCCCAAGGAATTTGTGAACTCTTGTGGATAAAGATCATCTAGGATGATCTTGAGGTTAAATGAAATGGGCCAATGAGGTTCTATTGTGACGACAAGGAGGCTATTAGTATCACCCACAATCTTCGGCATGAGAGAACCAAACATATTGAAATTGACCCCCACTTTATAAAGGAGAAGTTAAAAAGTGGATTAATTTGTACGACTTATGTTCCTACACATAGGTAGATGGTAGACCTATTAGCTAAGGGGTTAGCCAATGCTTCATATCAAGAGATCATTAGACATATTATGTAAGGGGTTATCCGATGCTTCATTTCAAGTGATCATTGGCAAGTTGGGAAAGGAGAACATCTATTCACCAGCTTGAGGTTGGAGAATCTCATGGACTCTTTAGCCGCAAATCTCCTATTATTTAGCTATAATTTTTCCAGATTTGTAAGGATAGAAATATTGTAGACATTGACTGGTTTGTAGGGATAGGCTAATATTTTGGGATAAAATCTTGATTTCTTTCGTAGAATAATTATTGTATATTGTTTAAATAGATGCAAAAAGCTATCATTTGGAATGAGAAACAGTAAAGTTTTCTGTTTAGTTGCTCTTGAATTGAATATAAAATCCATAAACATCACAGCTTTCAAAATTGTAAATGACAAAACACTCAGCATAGTAAGGAGAGACTAATAATGACATTATGGAGAAGAATGATTGGAATGAAATACCTCCTGGAGCAACAAGCTTTCCTGCATAAAAATGAGACATGTATTAGGCATTAATGAAGGCAGCACTTCATATTTGAACACTTGGACCAACAAGCCCAATGTAAACACGCAAGGGAAAAAAAATGAGATTTCAATTACCAGAATCTGGGACTCTTGTTCCAAGAATCTCGAGATGCGATAAGCTAAATGAAAGGGATTTAATACACTGAATTGGAGGACTATGTGCAGCTACATTAGAATTCATCTTAATTTCTCTTAGAATTCTTCATAATTTTTCTTACAGCATTTTGATTGAGATTTTTAAAATTTTATGAAATTCGAAACCAAGGTATTCTAAAAAGCATCTTCCAGAAAGCTTGTATTTGTAATTCTCTTTTGTTGGATAAAAACTTTGAAAATAAAATTTTAAGTCAAAAGAATTTCATGAGATAAAAAGTAATTATAAAAGAAGAAGAATTGTATTAAAATAAAAAAATACATATATGTATGGAAAATAAGCAATATATTATTTCAATAATATAATATAAAATAAAAGTACATATTAAGTTTAATAAATGATTGAGATATAAGTTTTTATTTTATAGTGGGACCATGTGAGTTAAATAAAGAAGATTTTGAAGAATTTTGAAAAGCAACCTCTTTAGATGGAATTTGGAAAAGGAATTTGAGTTGCTTAAATTCCTTTCAAAAATTCCATATAAAATTTGAACATCTCTCTTATTTTTACACAAACAAGTAAATTCATTTTTTGAATTTTGACAATCTTTATAGAAATGACCTTATAATTTCTTCACATCGCAATCATCAAAAATCTACTTGAAACGGAAGTTATATTGGTACTACCAAGCTAAACCTAAAACCTTAAAACATACAAATACCATATATACCCCAAAGGACCCATACTATAAATAGTAATAACACCCATAAAACATGATAGAATAATAAAAAAATAAAAAAAAGGCTATGAACTTATATATAATTCTTCATTTCTTTTACTAGTAACTGCAAATGAAATGTTTAAGAATTTAATGACCTCACCTAAAGCCATTGCAACTGCATAAGGGTCTCTTATGGCCAATTCAGAGATGATTTCCAAAGAGTGCCTGACAGCAACAGGGTCGGCAAATGAAATCCTGCAATGAGAAAAAAGAAGTCCAACGTCAAATGATACCAAAACTACAACATAGAAAAAAATGTATTAAGTAACATAACATGCAGAGAGCTGCAAAACAGGGACGAATCAAACATTAACAGGGATGTTTTAGTTAAAACACAATAATGGAGCTAAATTTGGTCTTCAATAATCATATGGAAGTGAACATAAGATACATAATTTAGCAATATCTTGAAATGATTTTTTAAAAAAGGGAATTTAAGAATAATAGCAAGCATATCAAACTAGAGCCAATGTGCTTATGTGATGGGGAAAAAAGTTAATATACCAAATGTAAGCAGCATCTCCTTAAAAATTTTACAAGCTCAAGACAACAATAATTAAAAAAAACATTTTACACTGAGCAAAATGACTTTCAAAATTTTGGGGCCAAACAGATAACTGCGGTAAAAAAAAAAAAAGAAGCTGACGAAAGGGGAAGAAAAAATTTTATCAGCAAAAAACAAGAAATTGAAACACCAATGGAATGCAATTGAACAACAATAGTAACTTTAACCAATATGCTAACTCAAGAAACAAAGGTCAGAATACTCTGAAGTTTTACTAATTGAATAAAAAACCAAGGGAACACGAAATATAATATATATATATATATTGACAAAAGACCAATGTAGAATAATGTATTTGTAATACCCCGAATTCAAATAAGAATAAAGGTACGTGTAGAGTAAAAAGAATTTTGATATTTCTGATGCTAAAAGCAATTTCTAAACTAACTCATGTCAGCAGCTAAAGATGATAAAGATGAAAAGCAGATAACAAATTAGTGACTTTTCACAAAAAAAAAAACAGATAACAAAACAAACAAAAAAAACAGATAAACCCAAGATCTCATTTCAGCAAGAAACCAGATTCTGAACATTACAGATCAAAACTCATCTCACTCAAATATTTAAGTACTCACATGCTACAGATGCAGTTTAATGGAACTGACGTCTAACACAATAAAACAATAGCAGACATCAACAAAAATCGAGATCAGAATGAATAGAAGAATCACCCCTGCACAGCATGATGCAAAAATGCTGGATTTCCTGGATCCAAAGGAAGTCTCCTCAAAGCACTTAGAGCAGCATATTGCAGATTACTTCGGATGATAGACTGAAAAGTCAATATCACAGAAAAATAAATAAACAAAAAAAGTTAAGAACATATTATCTAAGCACACAATTGGCTCAATGTAAAAAATAAGTTACAAGAGTATAATAAAAACAATACAACAAAAATGCATTCAAAGAGAAGAAAGGAACATATATGTGAAAATAAATATTTAGCAGCCAATTAACCTGTTAATCCAAGTGACTAACATGTTTTCTCTAATTTATTATGCAGCAAAAATAAGAAATCCACTCCTAAATCGACAGTGCAACCACTTTTCAGTAAAGAAGGAAAGCACGCAGAACCCATAGGCTCCAATTGGTCCTCTATCAAAATAAAATATTTTAAGACAGGATGTCTGCCTGCCTGGGATAAAAAAAAAACAGAACATGGTTTAGTAGAGATGTTGGTCAAAGAAAAGGGAGAGAAGCTGGGTTTTTCTGGCAGCAGGAAATTTAGAAGAAAACTGAACTATGACTTCTGTTTTGAAGTTCTGACTAGCATCATGAGTGTACAAATTTAGGAAGAAAAATTATTCTTATTTCTTCTAATCTGACTACAGCCTTTTAAAGAATAGCAGGAAAAATAAAAAGGAAATAATCTCTAGAAATTAGCCTATCCCTAAAAATTAGTAATTTGATTATGGCTAATAGTACAAGGAAATTCCTAGAACTAAGGTAGAAAATCTGCTTAATTTAAGGAATTCCAACACTCCCCCTCAAGCTGGAGTGTAGATGTTAATCAAACCCAGCTTGCCCATAATTTCTTCGAACATTTTTTTGCTCAAGCTTTTGGTTAACACGTCTGCTACTTGTTGTCTTGTAGGTAGATATGAAACAGAAACTTCCCCTTTGTTAATTTTCTCCGTAATAAAGTGGCGATCAATTTCCACATGCTTGGTACGGTCATGGTGTATAGGGTTATGAGCTATGCTAACTGCTGCCTGGTTGTCACAGTATAATGTTATAGGTTTTGTATAGGATAATTTTAGTTCTCCCATTAGCCGTTGTAACCACATTCCTTCACATGTACCATGGGACAAAGCTCGATATTCAGATTCAGCACTGCTGCGTGCCACAACAGATTGCTTTTTACTCCTCCATGTCACGAGATTACCCCAAACATAGCTGCAGTAACCGCCAGGAGCGCCTGTCATTAACTGCCCCTGCCCAGTCTGCATCAGTGTAGACTTCTATGCTTCGATTTACATCTTTCTTGAAATGCAACCCCTTACCAGGAGTCCCTTTTAAGTATCTCAATATCCTGTAGGCAGCTTCCAAATGTTTCTCCCTAGCAGCATGCATAAATTGACTTATAACAATTACTCCAAAAGCTATGTCCGGACGAGTGTGAGAAAGATAGATAAGTTTTCCCACTAACAGTTGATATCTCCTCCTGTCTACCTCTTCTCCATCCTTATTAGTTCCTAATTTAAGGTTGGGTTCCATAGGAGTCTCGGCTGGTTTGCAACCCAACAGTCCAACTTCGAAAGTAGATCAAGAACATACTTTCTTTGAGAGATTGAAATACCGCCTTTGACCTTGCTATCTCCATTCCTAGAAAATATCAAGATTCCCCAAGTCTTTAAGTTGAAACTCAAGACTTAAGAACTCTTTAGTCTTTCAATTTCAATAGAATCATCCCCGTTAATTTTATGTCATCTACATAGACAATGAGAATACAAAGACTTCCCATTATCCGAGTGTTTGTAGAATAAGGTGTGATCACTTGACCTTGAGTATAATGTCTACTAGTCATGGCTTTGGCAAAACGATTAAACCAAGCCCTAGGGATTGCTTTAGTCCATACAAGGACTTCTTCAACTTGCATACTTGGCCCTTGCTTCCTTCGAATCCAAAGCGGAAAATCCATGTAGACTTCTTCGTTTAATTCTCCATTGAGAAAAGCGCTTTACATCCAATTGGATCAAAGGCCATTCTAAGTTGACAAGAATTGAGAGAAGCACTCGAATAGTATTCAATTTGGCCACCGTGCAAAAGTTTCCTCATAGTCCAACCCATATGTTTGAGTGAAACCCCGCCACAAGTCTAGCCTTGTATCGATCAATGCTCCCATCCGGTTTAAATTTTGTGGTGAAAATCCACTTACAACCCACGGTCTTCTTCCCAAGAGGTAGTTTAGATATTTCCCAAGTTCCATTGTCCTCAAGAGCCTTTATTTCTTCCAACACACTTGCCTCCATTTGGTTGACTTAAGAGCCTCTTCTATGTTTTTGGAGTTTCTATAGAGTCAACATTAGAAACAAAGGCATTGTAGGATTTAGACAAGTTTCCATAGGATACAAACCGAGAAATGGGATGTTGAGTGCAGCTCCTAGTGCCCTTTCTTCGCAATTGGAAGATAGATGGAAGATGAAGGAGGTGAAACTTCTTCCTCCGCATACCCCGGGTAAAGATGGCATTGGCATCATTGCTTCGCCTCGTGCAACCGATGTCTCCGAGAGTATACACGAAGCCCCGAGTTTTTCTTGTTGTTTTTCAGAATGAGTAGGCTGTTTTCTTCATTAGTATGGTTAATCACCCTTGTTTCTTGTTGCTGAACAGTGGAGATAGGAAAAACAGGTTCCAAAACAGAATAACAAGTGGCTGTAGGATTTTCAGCAGGTTTTGTAGTGGTGGTAGGGCTGATAGAGCCTTGAGGTATAATGAGAAGATTGCTCAAGGTCTCATCTTCACTAAGTATCTCCCCAAGATGAGAGGCTGAAAAATATGGCTCATTTTCAAGAAAGTAACATCAAGGGACACAAACATCCGTGTAAGGTTGAGAGTAGCACTTGTACCCTTTTTGTGTAGGTGAGTAACCAATAAAGACACAAGTGTGGGCTCTAGGATCAAGTTTAGATCGGTTAGGTTGATGGTTGTGGACAAATGCTTTGCAACCAAATGTTTTGGTTGGGAGATTAGGAACAAGAAACAAGGGAAAACTTTTTTGAAGAGTATGTAAAGGTGTTTGAAAGTTTAATACCTTAGATGGGAGTCGGTTTATAAGATAACAAGCAGTGAGGACAGCTTCTCCCCATAAATACTTTGGTACACCCATAGTAAACATAAGAGCACGAGTCACGGCTACAAGGTGTCTATTTTTCCTCTCGAAAACCCCATTTTGTTGAGGGGTGTCAAGACAAGAACTTTGATGTATGATTCCTTGCTCAGAAAGATAAGGACTTAGGATAGAATTAAAGTACTCTCTCCCATTATCAGTTCTAAGGGTGTGAATATTTGAATTGAACTGGGTTCGAATCATTGAATGAAAATTTTTGAAGACTCTAGAGACTTCGAATTTTTCTTTGAGGAGATAGATCCAACAAACTCTAGTGTGGTCATCAATGAAAGTTATGAACCACCTAGCCCCTGTGATGTTTTTTACTCGACTGGCTCCCCATAGGTCACTGTGGATTAAAGAGAAAGGTTGAGATTGAACATAAGGTTTCAAAGGATAAGGGACACGAGTGTGTTTAGACAGTTGGCAAACTTCACAATTCAATGAACTTATTTTCTTATTTAGAAATAGTAGAGGAAACAATTTCTTCAAGTACATGAAATTTGGGTGTCCAAGTCTACGGTGCCATAGCATGATAGAATCTTCTTTTGATGTAGATAAGGCCATCCTTCTTGTGAACTGTTTTTGTTCCAAACATATAAGCCATCATCAACTTTAGCAAAGGCCAATCATCTTCCCGATTCTTGTTCTGAACCACACCACCTAAAGCGTAAAATTCAACAAGTACTTTTTCATCCTTGGTAAGCTTGCTAATTGAGAGTAAATTATAGGAAAGATTTAGAACATGTAAAACTTTATCAAGGGAAAAATTTTCAAGAAGTCTAATCGTCCCCATTCCACCACGAACAGTAAGATCCATCAGCTATGCGAATCCGAGAGTGATCATGACAAGGTAAATAGGTGTGAAACAAACTTAGATTACCGTCATGTGGACGGATGCACCTGAGTCTAGTATCCGTGAAGTTGTGATAGGTTCGTGTGTAGTATTTAAAGCAAGATCGTGAATAGCTAGTGACCCATTGGTCGTAGGAGTCCAGTAGTTTATGAAGAGCCTCAAGTTGAGTTTTGGTTAGTGAAGTTTATGAAGAGTCTCATAGGAATTTTCGTGTCACCCATGGGAGTAGGGTTTCTAACAGAGAAAAATGTAACAAGAAAAGAGAAGAAAGAGCGGGATCTATCAATTCTCGATGCTCTTGATACCATATACAAATTTAGGAAGAAGAATTATTCTTATTTCTTCTAATCGACTACGATCTTTTAAAGAATAGCAGGAAAAATAAAAGGAAATAATCTCTAGAAATTAGCCTATCCCTAAAAATTAGTAATTTGATTATGGCTAATAGTACAAGGAAATTCCTAGAACTAAGGTAGAAAATCTGCTTAATTTAAGGAATTCCAACAATGAGAACAGCATACCAAGAGAGAAAGGTACAGAAAACACAAATCATTTAATGAAGGCAAACTCAATAACCCTCCTCAACCCAGGGTTTATAATGCCACTAGAATTAGTATAAGAGCTAAAACGAATATACAATAAGTATTTTTGTATCTACCAAGGCCCAGCCTAGGCTGAAATATGGCACCATTTTGTGACCGAAATATGGCTTCTACAATTCTCTCTCATTCTATCAAAATCCAATCAAAGGGTTAGAGAATGCAACTAGTAAAGGCTCGTGAATCTAAACATTAACGTCACCATCATGCAAAAACTACAACAAACATGTAGCAACAAAGGATACAGGCAAAGGCAAGCTAGCGATGCAAGATCATCACTTGGAACAAAATATAGCAAAGTGCATCATTCACAAGAATCATTCCAAAATTTTAGCACTAACCACAACCACAAGAAGATATTCTTACCTCTTTATCACCACCTTTAGCACCAAAAATGCCTTTTTTACGCTTTTGCGGGACATCGCCAACCTAAAAGAAGAAAATAAAAGTTTATAGAACCATTTAGAAAGTAAATAAATTAGCCTAAAAAGCAAATGAAAAGGGGTTAAATATTTTCAGATATAAAAAAAGCAAGAAAAATTGCATCTTCCACAGAGCAAACAATATAATTCAAAAGCCTCAAATTAAGAAACATGATAAAGACTGTACGGAAAGGAAAATATATTATGAACATTCCTACAAAAAAAAGTAGCACCTAATCTAGGTCATTAAAATTCAATCACCGCAGTATCATGTCTAAGCCTTCAGCACAGTTTCATTTCAAAACAATTACAGATCAAAGACAAGATCATGATTCAAGTTTGCACATAAACTCTAGCTTGTTTAATTTCATGTTTTGTTAAATCTCCATGCACTTAGGCTAGCCTTGGCTTCACATCCTAACAAGAATAAATAAAAACTCCTGGCAGACACCTCTAATAAAGGTGCCTCAATGAGGTGGTTGCCATTGGCACCTAACCCACATCCTTCAAACAAGCAAAGGTGCATAAAAAGTGCTATAGTTCATGTTGACAAAGAAAAAAGGTGTAACATCAATCACTTAAAAAGGAAATAGTAAATCATTAAATTTAACCATTGCTCAATAAACCTTAGATTCTTTACTACCACCCAATTCTCTTGTGTTAAAGCATACATACCTAAGGTTAACACTTGTCAAAATTATTTAGCTAATGAAAAAGATATATTTCAAAACTTATCATATTTTCCTTTATTTCCAGCAAAATATTGCTCAGTATAATTTTGTGAGACTTCCTTTCATTTCAAATCTTCCAATAGTTAGCTTGGATCGAGAAATTTCCCCCAAAAAGTCTTAGCAATGTGTGGACCAAAAGGGTCTTCATCCTTTGATTTAGGATTAGTTTATTTCTTGAAGAGAGCAAGGAAGGGATATAACCCAGTGGCAGAGTGTCACCTTGGAAGTCATCAGTTCCGTAGAAAACAAAAAAAGGATAAAGGCACTTGGTGGTTATGAAGAGAAAATGTCTTTTGAAACATGAGAATGAAAATAGTATTTTCTATAATTAAAAAAAAAAGGGAAAAATTTATTGTTATAACCACGCTGCAAAAATTGCTCACGTTCAAACTTTAGAAATAGAAACAACATAATGCTTTATGATAATGATTTCATATTAGCCAAATGCACCTTGGTTGAAAGGAATAAATTATGTTTCTGATTGGCCAAAAATAAAGATAAAACTGCTATGTGGAGGGCATGCATGGACCAAAATAGGACAATAAACTCATACATGATGTGCTATTACTTCCCTTGGGACAAAGATGTCTCCCCGCATAAAATTCTTCATATGTTTATTTTAAGAAAAGAGCAAGGGTGAAGTGACCATCTCTATTCAATTTCATATGGATTATTAATTAGATGATTTAAATTCATAGGAAAGCAAAATAAAATACCTTCGTAACATATTAAGAGTTAAAGAAAAACAAACATCACTGACTGAATCAGAATAATAGCTCTCTTGACCTCACAATTGTTGCATTTGAAATCAGACCAAAACCAAGTTCGCATCTCCAAAAGTTGATTACTGGCACTCTTACAATCAAGTAGTTACCAGCCCCCATCCCACATCTTACAGCCAACCAACACATATAACAGATCCTTTTTTCATGCAGCACATAGCTCAAAGCAATAATGTGATCAATCATTGCAGGTCAACAACCCTAAAACTCACCCCTCTTATCTTTTGACCAACAACAGAAATTTCAATTTTCTAAGGGAATTCAAATGTCCATGCCTGACGTATATAAAAATAAATAGTGCAGTATTATGCTGATGCATTGTTCATGCAGAAACCAGTGGACGCACCTTGTCAAGAATGCCAAAGACAATTTCGTACAATCTGGACAAAATCTCAATGTTGCTCGAAGGAGCATAAGTAAGAGCCTTTAGAGCTTGCAGTCTTCTTGCATGAACTTCAAAAGTGGTAGAAATAAAAGTCAAACATAAGGAAGACAAAAAAAATTTACCGCTACTAATTTCAGCATGAAAACAACTGGTTAACTTGCAGAAAAACAAGTTATAACAGAAAGAAACAATAAAAATGGTCAATAAAGCAAGAAGATCATCTGTTCTTCTGACATTTTTAAAGAAAAATCAACCAGGAATTTCACCACGAACAAACAAAATATAATATCAAGGATTTAAACAATATAAATTTTGAAGAAGCAAAAGCACATAATGAGCTAAACTAAGAAAATATCATATTTACATTCAACATCAGTGTTTGTGGCCTCTGTGGTAAGCTGATTAACAATCCGTGGTACAACATCAGCTCTTGTCACCCCTCCAACAGCATCAATGTCAGCCAAAGCATCCCAGTTGGGTGTGGGGATCCCACCACCTGGATTTAAACCCTGGGAACCAGTATCTGCTAAAATTCTTGCCAAGTAATAATACACATAACGAAGGACTGTCCTATCCTCGCATTGTTGATCAAGCTGTATGATGAAAAAGAAATTAATCAAGAGACAAACCCTCATTGTAACAGATTCCAACAATGTTGATTAAAATGTCCAAGAGGATTAGACAAGCACTAGAGAATAGAAGATAAAAGTAACACATACCATGAGAAGAGATGGTGCCAAAGAAGGGTCAACAGAATTGTACACAGCAAGTTTGGGAAACACATGATGCACCAGTTGCTTCTGAGAACTTTTCTATTCTCCAAATTATGAGAGGAAAAAACAAATGTATTACTGAGAGAATCTCCAAAATAAACAAAGACAAGAAAATCCAAAAGAAAAAGCAGCCAATATTTACTTGATCAGAAGTAGCAGCTAGTTCATGAATACTCCTCGCAAGTTGCGCGTATGATACAGGCTGAAAATCAGATACAAATTGACTAAACACGAGAAATAGAATTTAACAATAAACCCTAGCTTTAAAACTAACTTATCGCCACCTCGAAGTCTACGATAGCCAGATTTAAAAATAAGATTGGGAGGGGGGAACTTACGAAAAATAGATCAATTCAGAACCTTAATTAAGAATGATCGAGATTGAAAGAAGATAAGAGAGTTGACTTACCTTCTTCTGCTTCTGCTTCTGATGAGAAATAATGTTAGTACGGACGGGGTTGAGAGCTGCCTTAGCCACAGAAATGGTATCATTTTGGATCTGCATCAGAGCCGCTCTCTTGGACTTTTTCTCCCCCAACGCGGTCTTGGTCGACACATTCTGTTGCTGCGTGGCAGCAGGAGATGCTGCCGCTGTCGTCGATGATGCAGATGAAGAAGACACTGTGGATGCTGCCGCTGGAACAGGCGCAGGATCTGCCGTTATCAGATCCATAAGCGTCGTCCCTGAAGAGTCCTATAAGAAAAGTAAAGTACTTGTTATCGTTTCTTTTTTCTGTACTAGAAAAAAAACGGAACGTGTGGTAGAAGAGCTTACCGCCATGGTTGCTTAAAATTGAAATGAACTGTGATCTACCGTTCTACACGCAACACGAGCAGATGTAGATATAGCAACTGCCGCTGCGGAGAAAACACATCCTTTTTCTTTTTTTTCTTTTTACATATAAAACACTCCTGGAAAACTAGTATGGTTACACCAGTGCTTCGAGTTAGGTTGATTTTCTTGTTGTCAAATTATAAAATAAAATTTAAAAAGAAATTTATATACACTTTTTACACAAAATTTTAATTACTTGAACTCGGCCCGGCCAATGATCAGCTCTAGTTAGTATTTTGTCTGAAATAATTAAAAATATTAACTGTAATGGGCCAAAATTACCCGGCCCGTTTAAAAATAAAAATAAAAACTAAAAATAATAACAGTCCATTGTTTTTATAAAACCCAAAACAGCCGAAATACTAGAACCCAATCCTAAAAAACAATTAAAACCCAACAAACCCAACAAGCCCAAATGTAATAGCCTAAATTTTCAGTGGTGTCGGAACAGTGATTCGAGATCACTAAATCGGACAAATGAGTAGAAAAATATTAATAATTTAGTGAATATAAGTTAAATGTGAAGTTAGGAAAATTTTTGAAATAGCGAATAGTGTACTAGAAATAAATATTAAAAAAATAAAATTTAGAATCGAAAATGAGGTATCGAGAGTTTGAAAATTTTTAAAACGAGCCATAAATATTTTTATAAATATTTATGAAGTGTTAATAAGTTAGTATTAAAGTTTCGTGAAGAAATTTTAAAGTTTCGATGGTTAATTGAATAAAAATGACTAAATTGTAACAAATGTAAATTTATGAAGAATGATTAAATAGCTTAAATGATAAAAGAAAGAGGGTTTAAATAGCAGGAAATTTGATGAATTAAGGGTAAAATTGGAATATTGCAAAATTAACTAAATAAAGTTAGGACTAAATAGGAAATATCTAGATTTCTCTTCATTTCTCTTCAATTCCAGCAGCTAAAAACGCCATAGGAGGGTTCTATAAGCTGGTATTTCATAATTTTTGCACCAAGTGAGTTAATCCTTGCCTTTTTCTTGTAATTTTTGTGTTTCTAAGACTTTTACAACTAGGTCCTACTATTAAATTCATTAGTTTTTGATTTCATGGATGAAATTGAAAGTCACCATGGTTTATTGCTATAAGTTTATGATGAAATAGAATGAAATTAAAGCATTAATTTGTTTATGAGATGATTCTATTAGGTAATTTCAATAGAAATTGATTTTTAGGACCTAATTGTGAAAATGTTTAGAATTAAAGTCTATTTCTGAAATTTTGATTCCTAAAGGTTGTAAACTAGTTAAAGGTGATAGAATAAAGTGTTAATTGAGATAAATCAGCTCAATTGAGAGGCTAATTGAGTAGGGACGAAATTGTTATTTATTAAAAGCTTAAAGGAAAAATGGTAATAAACAGCTTGTACTAAAACAGTTTAGACAGCAGTAGTAGACTAACTTTGAAAAATCACCATAAATTGTATGAATCGAATTAGAATATGAACAAAATATGAAATTAAATCTTATTGAGTCTAGTTTCTCATAGAAGAAACGGTGTAAGCAAAGGATTTGTAAATCATGAGATATAATTAATTTTGTGAGACAAGGTCAGAATGAATTCGAGTTCCCCTGTTTTGACTTTGAAAAATCATAAAAAATTTAATAAAAATAATTATGGACTTAAATTTATATGTCAAGAATTATGAATACGTCTATTTTCAAAAGAAACAAACGGGAATATCATCCGAATTCTGTATGAAGAGATAATTAATTTTTAGTGAAGAAAGGTTAGAACTGCCAGACAGCAGAACAGGGGTGACTTTAAAGAATAAACTGTAATTATTGGCTAAACCAAAAATTCTGAAAATTTTATGATAAGAAGATATGTGAGTCTAGTTTCAGTGAAAATTAGCGGATCCTAATTTGGAGTTCTGTAGCTCAAGATAAAAATAATTTAGTGACTATGACATGGATGGACAGCATTGAATATACATAGGTAAATAGTAAAATTGCAAATAATGTTACTTGTAAGCGGGTTATAAACATTAAGGATGTGAAATAGAATGAATGTGAAGTCAATACTGATAAGTGAAAATTTTATATTATAGATCAAGAAATTGAGGATAAACGAGGAAAGGAGAAAATTTCGGAATAGTTCAAGAAATCTCTACAACTACTGCAAATTGTTCCGAGTAAGTTTGTACGGTTAAATTATTAAATTTCAATGTTATTTTATGAATGGTGATTAATATTTATGTATGTATGTTAATTGTTGAAAATAATTAAATCATGTACAAAAGTTACAAAATTGAACTGAGTAATTGGAGGAACTAACGCAGGAAATGAGTATGATCGTTTGGTGAAAAAGATGAATTGATCAGAATTACCCAAGTAAACCGAGATTCACATTTGTTGCGAACTCTCATGTTTACTTTTCTGCTTAGCTCTTACGAGCTTCCGTTAACTCATATGAGTTTCAGCTAACCCTTTTGGGGTTTCGATTCACTCGATGAGCTTGATTAGCCTTCTAAGCCTGCTTAGCACTTATGTGCTTGATTAGCCTTTGGCTTCCGCTTAGCACTTTTGTGCTTCAGCTTAGATTTCGGTATTAGATCACGATGTACTCAAATCCGTAAGTCGTTTGTTAAATTGACAAGTTAGTAAGTCGTAATTGTAACGTGTGGAAAAAGAAATGTAAATAATGTTATCATTATTTTTAGCTCAATTAAGTAAATTATTTTTAAAATGAGATTATGATTTACTGGATGAAAGTAACTTACTTGAAATGTCCATATGATTTGAATTTTGAAACTAATATTGGTAAGGTTTATGGTTTAAGCCGATTTAACTTACTAAGCTATAGTTAGCTTACCTGTAATGTTTATTTCTCTTTGTAGATTAACGGAGGGTCGAGGATCGGATCATCACGCCAAGTCACACTATCTCGATTTTCCGGTAGATTTTGTTATAAATACTTTAAATGGTTTATATGGCATGTATAGGAGCTGATGTGACTATGTTTTGTATCAACTCATGAATATATTAGTTAAGTTAATATAAGTTGATATATGATATGAATGTAAATTAATTAAGATGTTTAAATACTACTTGAAAGTATGAATGGATATAATGTTAGGCTATTTAATCATTTTCCACAATTTTGCATTTGATACAATTTAGTCATTTTTGTTCAATTAACTATCAGAACTTTAAAATTTCTTGACGAAACTTTAATACTAACTTATTAACACTCTATAAATATTTATAAAAATATTTATGGCTCGATTTTAAATTCTCGAGGTCTCGATACCTCGTTTTTTATTCCAATTATTTTAGTATTTATTTTTAGTACACTATTCACTATTTCAAAATTTTTCCTAACTTCACATTTAACTTATACTCACTAAATTAATAATATTTCCTACTCATTTGTCGAATTTAGTGATCTTGAATCACGTTTCGATGCCACTGAAAATTAGGCTGTTACAGTTCAGCTAGTTTATCTAAAGAATAATCCATACGTACCGGAATAAAGTGCACTGACTTTGTCAATCGGTCAATAATCACCCAAATAGCATGTTTTTTCCTCGGAGACAAAGGTAACCTCGATACAAAATCCATAGTGGTTCTTTCCCATTTCCATTCCGGTATAGTAATTGGCTGAAGTAACCTCGAAGGTACCTGATGTTCAACTTTAACTTGCTGACATATTAAACCCCTTGATACAAACTAAGAGATATCATGTTTCATTCCCGACCACCAGTACATATTTTTCAGATCATTATACATTTTATTACTCCCCGGATGTACAGACATAGTACTGTTATGAGCCTCGTGTAGAAACTTCTGTATGAGCTCTGAATTCTGAGGTATACATACCCTACCTCTAAATAATAAACAACCATCAGAACCGATCTGAAATTCAGAATCATTACCTGACTCACACTGCGTCTGCTTAACTCAGAACTTCTCATCATTCTTCTGAGCTTCACATATTTGCTGTAAAAATGTCGGTTTAGCTCTCAATTCAGCTATGATTGAACCATCATCAGTCAGTGACAACTGGGTATTCATAGCTCGTAAAACAAACAGAGATTTCTGGCTCAAAGCATCAGCTACAACATTAGCTTTACCCGGATAGTAATCAATAATCAAATCATAGTCCTTTATCAGTTCAAGCCACCTATGCTGTCTCAAATTCAAATCTTTCTGTGTCCTCAAATATTTCAAGATCAGTATAAATATGACATTTCTCACCGTACAAATAATGCCGCCATATCTTTAGTGCAAATACAATAACAGCTAATTCAAGATCATGTACTGGGTAATTTCTTTCATGTGGTTTAAGTTGTCTTGAAGCATAGGCTATTACTTTACCTTCTTGCATCAAGACACAACCTAAACCATTTAATGAGGCATCGCTGTAAATAACAAATTCCTTACCCGGTTCAAGCTGCACTAATACAGGTGCTTTCGTTAGTAGATCTTTCAATCGGTTGAAACTCCGTTGACATTCATCAGTCCATTTGAACTTTACATCCTTCTGCAATAATCAAGTCATTGGAGAAGCTATTATAGAGAATCCATGTACCCAGCGCATCTTGTGCCAGGTTGTGCTCTGCCTCTTCCCCTCTATCAGAAGATTACCTTGTGTGGAAGGTTGACTCTTCACTTCAGTCAATGGGAGGAATCCCCTTATCTAAGGTTCTTTGTATGGCACTATAAACTCTCTTTCTTACGCGAGACAGAAAGTGTAACTACCGAAGCTCTTTCAACTTGTCCTGTCTAACTACCCAAGAAACTTCTAACTTCAGATACATTATTTGGTGGATTCCAATTGACAATAGCTGAAATTTTACTTGGATATACCCTGATGTATTCGGCAGATACAATGTGTCCAAGAAAACCCACTTCTCGAAGTCAAAATTCACATTTACTGAACTTAGCATATAACTGTTTCTCTCGCAGAATTTGTAACACAATTCTCAAATGTTCTGCATAATCTTCTTCATCCCGAGAATAAACCAAAATATCATTAATGAATACTACCATAAATCTGTCTAAGTACAGTCTGAATATCCGATTCATTAAATCCATAAATACTGCAGGTGCATTAGTTAGCCCAAACGGCATAACCAGAAACTCATAATGCCCGTACCTGGTTCTGAAGACTGTTTTTGGCACATCTGACTGCTTTACCCGTAACTGATAATAACCTGATCGAAGATCAATCTTTGAAAATACTTTAGCACCTTTCAGCTGATCAAATAAATCATCAATCTAGGGTAATGGGTACTTATTCTTTATGGTTACTTTACTAAGCTGCCAGTAGTCGATACACAGTTTTAAAGACCCGTCCTTCTTTTTCACAAACAGAAGTGGAGCACCCTAAGTTGAATGACTCAGTCGAACAAAACCCCTGTCAACAAGCTCTTGCAGCTGTGTCTTTAACTCCTTTAATTCAGTAGGAGTCATCCGGTACGGAACTATGGAAATCGGAGTAGTTCCCGGAATCAAATCTATGGAAAATTCCACTTCTCTTTCTAGTGGCAACCCTGGTAATTCCTTTGGAAACACATCGAAAAATTCACATACTATTGGAACTGCCTGTATCTTTGATTCAGATACCTTGGAGTCGAGTACATAAGCCAAGTAAGCATCATACCCTTTTTTGACATACCTGCATGTCGCCATTATCGAAATCACATCGATAATCCTCCGTCGATCATATTTAACTCGGAGCAACTCACCATTCTGACATTTTAGCACAATATATTTTTTTCTACAATTTACTACTACATCATGCTGGGTTAACCAATCCATGCCCAATATCACGTCAAATTCATCAAATCATCAAATCAGCCGAAAAACAATAACCTCTTACCATCAGTGGACAATTTTTACAAATTTTATCCACCAACATAGACTGGCCCAGGGGGTTCGAGACTTTAACCACAAATTCAGTAGGTTCGACAGATAAATTTTTAACAATTGCAAGTTTAACACATATATATATGAATGTGTAGAACCGGGATCAATCAATGCAGTAATATCAGTATCAAGTAAAAAAAATGTACCAGTAATAACATCGGGTGCTGAGGCATCTTCTCTGGGACGGATGGCATATGTCCTAGCAGGTGCTCGTGCTTCAGACCTGCCTGTAATATCTTTCGTAGCTCTTCGGCTGCCACTGACATTACCAGATAGTCAAGGTGGTTTACCCCTTGAAACTGGATTACTTAGCTTCGATATCTGCTCAGCTTCTTTTTCACCTCTTTTTGGACAATCTCTAAGGAAATGGTCGAAAGAACCACATCGGTAACAAGCCCCACTCTTAAATTGGCATTCACCAAAATAGATTTTATTACAGTAATGACATATCGGCTTAGGGGTACCAACACTGCCAACACTAGTAACTAATGGAGTGGAAGGTCTTGGATTAGTGTGTTGAGAACCTCACTCTCTACCCAAATACCCAGTGGCTGAGGTAAAACGATCCTGTTACTTCTTCAATTTCTTTAGAGCAGAAAACTGAGATTTTCCCATCGGTCTTTTACTAAAAGTTCGAGCTCCTCTCTCAGCCTGTTTCTTTTCTTTGCTCAATTCTTCTGCTTTATAAGCTCTCTCTGCTAATGTAGCAAACTCTCGAATTTCAAGAATTCTGATCAATAGCTTAATGTCTTCATTCAACCCTTCTTCGAATCGTTTGCACATTTCAGATTTTGACTGTACCCATTCTCGAGCATATTTACCCAATCGAACAAATTCTCTTTCATACTCAGATACCAATCTATTGCCCTATTTCAGCTCAAGAAATTCTTTTCTTTTCTGGTCAAGGAACCTATGGCTGATATATTTCTTTTTAAATTCATTCTGAAAGAACTCCCATGTAATTTCTTCTTTTGGAACAACTAAAGCTTTAGTATTCCACCAATGATAAGTTGTGTATTTTAGCAGTGAGACAGCACATTTCAGACATTCTTTTGGTGTACAAGATAATTCCTCCAAAACCTGAGTAGTGTTTTCTAACCAGAATTCAGCCCGTTCGGAATCATCATCAACTGCTACTCGAAATTCTTCGGCCCCATATTTTCAAATTTTATCTACTGGAGCTTTTCCTTTTCGATGATTCAAGACTGCACCTATGGGATCTCGGAACCGGTGGAGGAGCGGAGGGGAACTTGAACTTGTTGCACTGAGGTTAGTTCTTAAGTATTGATTGAACCATTCATTCATCATTTGAAAGAAGGCTGTTTTTGCCTCCTCCCCTCGACCCTCTGTCTCGAGCCTTCTGTAACGCCCCATTTACCCGATACCGTCACCAGAGTCAAGCACGAGGCATTACTAAACTTATTTGAGCACTTAAACAAATTCAAACAATTTATATCACACTTTCCAGACAAGCTGTCCAACTGCGTTATAGACGCAAAAAAAATCATATCTCGAGTTACAAAACTCAAAATCTAAATCCGTAAATTTTTCCCGAATCTAGACTCATATATCTACTTACTAATTTTTTTCTAGAATTTTTGGTTGGGCCAATTAGTACAGTTTATTAGTTAAAGTCTCCCCTGTTTTAGGTTCTATTGCTCGACCCACGTGCACTACTTAACCAAATTTCTCCATGTACAGAATTGAAATAACCAAGCTGTTTGTTTCTCTTAAAGATAGACTCAATAAGGAATCCATACATATATAGTACGACTCCTAATTAATTTTTTTACAATTTGTAATGATTTTTACAAATCAGAACAGGGGAGTTCAAAATCACTCTGACCTTGTCTCACAAAAATTCAAATATCTCCTGATATGAAAGCGTTTTGCTTACACTATTTCTTCTATGTGAAACTAGATTCAAGAAGATTTAATTTCATATTTTATTCAACCTCTAATTAGATTTTCATGATTTATGGTAAATTTTCAAACTCGGACTCATCGCTACTAACCAAAAACTGTTTTAGTACAAAATGTTGTTAACTAGTTTATAACATCTTTACTTCATTTCATTTAAACTCTATACATGCCATATAAATCTTCAAACATAAAACAAAAGCTACCGGAATTGATCTGGATAGTGTGCTTTGTTGTGTTGATCCGATCTACCCACTTCACTTCAAGTCAATCTACATAAAAATATTAAACACACACAAGTAAGCTTATTGAAGCTTAGTAAGTTCATAGGTTTAAAAGTAATGCTTACCAAACATAATATTTCCAAACAATACCAAAACATTTACTAAAGTTTCTCGAGATTCACAACTATTGTTATAATAATTCACATAGTTGAGCTCAACAAGAATAACTACTCAATCTCTTTCATTTGTATCACTTCTCTTTTATTTCTTATAATCAAATTAGGAAACGGCTTATTTAAATTGAGTCCTGTCGTTGCTCAATGCCACGATTCACAACTCAAGATGGTTTTCCTCATTGAAATACCATACCTACATTTTCAACTCCGGTATGGGAAATGCCATACCTACATTTCTTAACTCAAGATGGATTTGATAATACCATACCTATATTTCATGTTTCAAGATGGATAATACCATACCTACATTTCACACTTTGCCATGGAACAACCATGGTCTTATCCGTCAATTCATCACACGTCACGATACGAACGTACTTAATCCTGCGTTTTTCCTAATTTGTATTTCCACATTTATTCTTTCCTTAACAAAATCTACACAATCCCATAACAAATTCGTATATAATAACACATTATATACTTCAATCATTCACAAATAAACATCTAAATTTAACTATATGAACTTACTCGGCTAATTTGTAGAAGATATTGAAATTTAGGGACTATTCCGTAACTTTTTCTTTTCCTCGTTCTTCTTTGGATTCTTGATCTATAATATAAAATATTTCTACTCATTAGCATTTATTTGATTTCTATTTCACTTCACAATTTATGCTGTTCAAATTTTTAAATGGCACTTTTACCCTAAAATTTACAGTTTTCACAATTTAGTCCCTGGTCAATTCACCCATCAATTGAACTAATTTTTCTCAATTAACACTTTATTTTATCATTATAAACTATTTCAAAACCTTTTATATTCTTAATTTCAACAGCAACCTTCAATTCACAACTTTTTCACAATTAGGTCTTAAATATCATTTCCTATCAAAATCACTTAATAAAACCACCTTAATATGAAATTAGAACTTAAATTTCATAATAATTAATCATAAAATTCCTTATCCATCCAGGGTAACTTCCAATTTCACCCATAAAATCAAAAACTAATGAATTCTATAAGTGGACCTAATTGTAAAAATCATAAAACATAAAATTATCAAGAAAAGCAAGAATTAAACTCACATGATGTAAAAATATGAAAACCAGCTTTCTCCAGACCTTCTATGGCGTTTTGGCTGAGAAAATATGAAGAAATGCCTAGATTTTTCAATTACATCATTATTTAACTATTAACTTTTATCCTATTTCCAATTTTGCCCCTTGTTCACATTGTTTTCTTGCTTATTTCATACCTAAACCGTCCAGCCATTAACCTTTGGGTCTAATTGCTCTTTAAATCCATCTTTTTAAATACTTAGGCTATTTACTCACAATTTAACAAATTTTGCGCTATTTTCAATTTAGTCCTTTTTAATTAATCAGCCATCCAAACGTTAAAATTTTCTAACGAAACTTTAATACTAACTCAATGACACTCCATAAATATTTATAAAAATATTTATAGCTCGATTTTTAATTTTAAGGTCTCGACACCTCGTTTTTGACCCGTTTGACCTAATAAATTCTTTTAATTCACTAATTTCACCAATTCACAAATTCTTCTAAATTCTTACTTGACTCATAAATATTAAATCACCATTTCCGACACCACTGAAAATTAGGCCGTTACACCTTCTACTGCTAGTTTATTCTCTTTGTACTGAAGCCGGAGCATGAGTCCCAGCTTTCTCAGATTGAGCTTGGTCGGTAGACATTTACTATAAGAAAAACACATTTAAATGGTCAGGAGATATCACACTATCAATAATAATTTAAATGGCATGTATAGCTAATCCCGTATTTACTATGTTTGCCCGAGAACCAGCTAAACCGTAGCTCTGATACCAACAAATGTAACACCCCCTACCCGTATTCATTGCCGGAATAGGGTACGAGGTATTACTGGAGTTTATGATTATTTTTATATTCAATATAGCCCCTTTATAAATATCTAATCTTCCCTGCAATATTAAATCGGGACCAATCCACATCAACCAAACCAATTCAACATATTTTCAAGATAAATTCATGCATAGTTATAAGATAACGTCATTACATACCCAAAACTAGGTTAACCATACTAATGGCTAACTTTACATTCATTTCACATTAACATTTACTTTATTAGCTTATACATGCCATTGATTTCCAAAATAAAGTTTCTTTATATACCGAAATCCTGAGGTTGATAGTGTGATGCGTCTCCGACCAAATCCGACCTCTGAGCTCTTAACACTACAAAACAGGGGAAAATGAAACAGGGTAAGCACTTTGTGCTTAGTAAGCTCATGTAACAAGAATTATATTTACCTAATATTTTCAATACAATACAATAAACATTCATATATCCATTTAATGCATTATTACCCTAACATGCACAAACTCAACATTCAAGTTAGTAAAATAATTTCCATGTACCAATAATATATACTATGATTGATGAGCTCATTAATACCATGATTTCCATTCCCTTGTTATTTCCTTTCCATATTTATCCCGTTGAATTTCTCGGAATTTAGATGGATTTTTCAGAGGTACACTTTTAGTGTACATTTTCGGGTCCGTCAATTCATATTCATGTGCGCACATTTCCATTTCAGAGAGTACACTCATGAACCTCATCCTTACAAATGGATTACCATCCGCTAAATCCTCAGAATATAAACTCATAGAGTATTGTCAGATTACTAGTCCAAAGCTAAATCCTCGCAACGACAATTACTCTAATGAGCTTGGATCAATTACCAGTCCAGGCTAAATTCAGACCCTAATTAGGATTACCCGTCCGGCCTAAATCCATTTTCCACATATTCTTCGGGAGGCTATATCAGGATAGGATCACCCGTCCGAGCTAGATCCTTTTTACCGTCAATTCCTTTTCAAAGATCTATCGAAATTTCCTTTCATTCAACCGAGATTTCTTCCCCTTTTATGAAATATATCAATGTTTCATAAATTTCCATATAATGATCATTCAAATCATATTTATATAAAAAACATGCATTTCAAGCATTTAAGAATATAACTCAAGTTACATGAACTTACCTTGATACTTGTTCGTGTACAAAAATCTACAAATCCTGAACTTTTTCCTTTCCTCGATCTAGCTTCATATTTGAACCTTCTGGATCTAAATAAATAAATTTAATTATCAAATTAATACATTTCATGTTCATATGCAACATTCTCTATAATTCAACTATCATTTATAGTTCATTCAAAGCTGTCTACTTGAGTCATAGTCACTAAATTATTTTTATCTTGATCTACAGAACTCAAAATTAATATCCGATAATTTTTCCTGAAACTAGACTCATATATCTTCTTGCCATAAAATGTTCAGAATTTTTGGTTTAGCCAATTAGTACAGTTTATTCTTTAAAGTCACCCTTGTTCTGCTGTCTGACAGTTCTAACCCTTCTTCACTAAAAATTAATCATCTCTTCATAAGGAATTTAGATGATGTTTCTGTTTGTTTCTATTGAAAATAGACTCATTAAGGATTCTATACATATAAATTTAATCCCATAATTATTTTTATTCAATGTTTTATGATTTTTCAAAGTCAGAACAGGGGAACCCAAATTCATTCTGACCTTGTCTCACAAAATTCATTATATCTCAAAATTTACAAATTCATTGCTTACACCGTTTCTTCTATGAAAAACTAGACTCAATAAGCTTTAATTCCATATTTTTTTCATCTTCTAATTCGATTCCTACAATTTATGGTGATTTTTCAAAATTAGTCTACTGCTGCTGTCCAAATTGTTTTAGTGCAAGCTATTTGCTATTTATTACCATTTTCCCCCTAAGCTTTTAAAAAATGATAATTTCATCCCTACTCAATTAGCCTCTCAATTAAGCTTATTTTTCTCAATTAACACTTTATTCTATCACCTTAAACTAGTTTACAACCTTTAGGAATCAAAATTTCAGCAATAGACTTTAATTCCAAGCATTTTCACAATTTGGTCCTAAAAATCAATTTCTATTGAAATTACCTAATAAAATAATCTCATAAATAAATTAAAGCTTTAATTTCATTCTATTTCATCATAAACTTACAGCACTCAATCATGGTGACTTTAAATTTCATCAATGAAATCAAAAACTAATGAATTTAATAGTAGGATCTAGTTGTAAAAGTCTTAGAAACACAAAAATTACAAGAAAAAAGCAAGGATTAACTCACTTGGTGCAAAAATTATGAAATACCAGCTTAGAGAACCCTCCTATGGCGTTTTTAGCTGCTGGAATTGAAGAGAAATGAAGAGAAATCTAGATATTTCCTATTTTGTCTTACTTTTATTTAGTTAATTTTGTAATATTCCAATTTTGCCCTAATTTATCAATTTTCCTGTTGATTTCATGCCCTTGCCGTCCAGCCCAAATAAATTTTGGGTCTAATTTCTTTTTAAATCCTCTCTCATTAGACACTTAAGCTATTTAATCATCTCATCCACTTTTACACCTTTTACAATTTAGTCTTTTTCATTTAATTAACTATCCAAACATTAAAATTTCCTAACGAAATTTTAATACCACATTACTAACATTTCATAAATATTTATAAAATTATTTTCGACTTGGTTTTACGAGATAGAGGTCCCAATACCTTATTTTACCCAATTTCTTCAATAATTTCTTTTTTTAACTAACCACTAAATCGGTAAAATTTTTCTATTAATATTTTCATACGATTTTCCTATCATATCAATTTTTATGCAAAAATATTGAAATAAATTTCTCTTTAAATTGGATTTGTGGTTACGAAACTACTATTCTGATAACCTTGAATTTAGGCCATTATACTTATTCTTAATTGTGAGTTTAACCATTGCTTTAATTTTCTAGTATATTAATTCAGGTTTTTGATGCGCTTATTCAGTGGAGCAAAAGTCCCCGTTTAAGAGTAGATCATTCATAATTAAGCGGAGTTGCATACAATCCTAGAGATAGGACGACATAAATCTGCCGAATTAGAGTCAAATTTAATAAAGGAATCCATAGATGGAGTTAATGCGACAATAGGAGTTTTAATTAGAAAGAGATTTCAATTAATCAACCTAGAGTCAGTTGTTTTTTGCCTCGAGAGAGATATTAACATAAATTAGGTATTTCTACGGATTAAGTCAAGTGAATAAACTGTCTAATTCAAAGGTAATAAGTGAAGTCTAGGTGGATTCTTCCTCGGGTATTGTCTTCTCCATCGGTTTTCTAAAAAGTATTTTTTCAACTTTAATCTCTGTTGTAATATTAGTTAATTAGATAATTAGTTTTAGTTTAAAAAAACATTCGTTAATTCTTAGGTTAGATAATAAAAAGATAGTAATTACTAGTACTTTTAGTTCTCGTGGATACTATATTTCTGGTCTCACCATAACTATACTACCGTTCGATAGGTGCGCTTACCTTAGTCGAATTTTTAGTTAGTTTAATGACCATTATACACAATCATGTGGCTAAGGGACACGCCCATGTGGCCATAGGAAATGCTCGTGCCTCAGGCCGTGTCCAACCTCGTGTAACACTCTGACTTAGATCACGCGGCTAGCCACACGTCTGTGTGCTAGGCCGTGTGGTCAATTTATATTTCAAAAATTAGGTGCAGGTTTCACACGACCAAGGCACATGCCCGTGTGCTAGACCGTGTGTCTCACACAACTGAGACACACACTTTTGTCTCTCGCCCGTGTGAAAATACCTGAGCATTCTGTTTTGAAAATTTTAAGTTGCAGGGGACACATGGCCAAATCACACACCCATGTGTTAGCCGTGTGTCTCACGCTGTCCAGTCACATGCCTGTGTTTCTGGCCATGTGGACTCAAAATGAACCTTGGACATTAAGTTTACTCTTCCCTGCAACCTTGAATATCAAACAACTTAAAACTCAATCGTACAATCACTTTAAAATACAATTGAATACATTTAAAACGTGTCAAAACAATCAAGCTAATGACCTAGCCAATGTACCCTCATGGGTACTTCACATTTATTATCAGAACAATCCAATAAAACTTCATTCAAGCCAATCATGCCAATTTCAACCCAATTTTGCCTATATTATACTCACTTATGCATCAACTTAAACATTCCATATTAAACTTCAACATAACACACACACTGTAATACCCCATACCCGTACCTGAAACCGGGATAGGATACGAGGCATTACCGAGATTTTCAGAATAATTTCAATTAATTTATATTATTTAGTATTCATTTTCATGTTTCATGTAACATCCTTTTCATATATTCAATTCAAAATATCATATAAAATATGATACAATACTTAAATTGTCATATTTACATTCAGGATATACGAACCTACCTGACTAAATTGCAAATACCAAGATTTAGGGGATATTGGTAATTTACCATTTTTCCAAATTTCACCCAATCTTAAATTGATAATTTCATTCAATTCATTGATTTAGATAATAAAACAATTCATTCCCTTCAATTTAGTCATTTTTGACATTTTTACAAAATTACCCCCTAAAGTTTTACTTTTATTCAATTTAGTCTATGAGCTTAAAACATGCAAATTAGCCATGCTAACTGAATATTCATATATATTTTCCTCCTCCTCCTCTCCATTCCACATCCTTAATGTATATAACACACTTGTAAGTAACATTATCTATAATTTTTATTATTTACTTTTATGGATATTTAAGCTGTCCATCTGTGTCGTAGTCACTAAATTATTTATATCTGGAGCTATAAAACTCCAAATTAAGATATGCTAATTTTCCCTGAAACTAGACTCATATATATTCTTACCATAAAATTTTTAGAAATTTTCAGAAAGTTACCCCTGTTCTGCTGTCTGACAGTTTCGACCCTTCTTCACTAAAAATTAATTATCTCACAGTACAAAACTCAGATAATATTCCCATTGATTTATCCTGAAAATAGACTCATTATGTAACAACCTAATTTTTAGTGGTATCGGAACAGTGATTCGAGATCACTAAATCCGATAAATGAGTAGGAAATATTATTAATTTAGTGAGTATAATTTAAATGTGAAGTTAGGAAAAATTTTGAAGTAGTGAATAGTGTACTAAAAATAAATATTAAAATAATTAAATCGAAAACGAGGTATCGAGACCTCGGGAATTTTAAATCGAGCCATAAATATTTTTATAAATAATTATGGAGTGTTAATAAGTCAGTATTAAAGTTTCGTCAAGAAATTTTAAAGTTTTGATAGTTAATTGAACAAAAAGGACTAGAATGTATTAAATGCAAAATTTTGGGAAATGATTAAATAGCTTAAATGATAAAATAAAGAGGGTTTAAAAGGGAAATAGACCCAAGGTCTCTTTGGGCTGGACGGCAATGGCATGAAATCAGCAAGAAAATAAGGAGAATTAAGGGAAAAATTAGAAAATTGCAAAATTTACTTAATAAAGCTAGGACTAAAGTAGAATTATCTAGATTTATCTTTATTTTTCTGCATTCTCATCAGAAAAAACACCATGAAAGAGTTCCCTTAAGCTGGTTTTTCATATTTTTACAACTAGGTCCACTTGTTAAATTCATTAGTTTTTGATTCTATGAAAGAAATTGAAAGTTTATATGAATATTTTCTGGAAGTATATGATGATTTGGCATGGAATTAGAGCTTTAAATTATTTATATGCTGATTTTATTGAAAGAATTGAATAGAAAGTTAATGTTTGGGATCTAATTGTAAAAGAGTTTGAAGTTAGAGTTTTATGTAGAAATTCTAAATTTCAATAGTTATGAAATAACTTATAATGTCTAGGAAAAGTATTAATTGAGAAAATTATCTTAATTGAGGGGTTAATTGAGCTAGGACTGAATTGTATGAATTGTGAAATTTGGGGCAAAATGGAAATCAACATTTTGCACTAAAACTGTTTTGGACAGTAGCAGTAGTCTAACTTTGAAAAATCACCAAAAATTGTAGAAATGGAATTAGAGGATGAATAAAATATGAAATTAAAGCTTATTGAGTCTAGTTTCTTATAGAATAAATTATGTAAACAATGGAATTGTAAATCATGAGATATGATAAATTTTATGAGACAAGGTTAGAATGATTTGGGGTTCTCCTGTTCTAACTTTGTAAAATCATAAAAAATTGGATAAAATTAATTAGGGGCTTAAATTTATATTTTTAGAACCTGAATGAGTTTATTTTCAAGAGAAATAAACGGGAACACCATTCAAATCCTGTACGAAGAGATAATTAATTTTTAGTGAAGAAGGGTCGGTACTGTCAGATAGTAGAATAGGGGAGACTTCAATGAATAAACTGTATTAATTGGCCCAACCAAAAATTATGAAATTTTTATGGTAAGAATATATGTGAGTCTAGTTTCAGGGAAAATTATCGGATCTTAATTTTGAGTTTCGTAGCTCCAGATATAAATAATTTAGTGACTACGACACGGGTGGATAGTCTGAATATTCACATTAGTATTTAGTGAAAATTATGGATAAGGTTACTTACAAGTGTGTTATTTATACCAAGGATGTGGATAGAGAGGAGGAGGAGGAAAAATATATGAATGGATCATGTATAAATTGATCACATGCCCGATTATAATCGATAAGTGTTGGATTAGAAATGATATAATATTTTATTTGGAATATTTATTATAAAATTATGATTATTGTTATAATACAAAAATTGAACTTGTGAGTTTATATGGCTAAATTTTAGTGATTATTTGTTAAATTTATGAATTTTCATGATGTGTTATTTCATATGTATTGATAATAAAATCGTGAATAATGTAAAAGTATGAAAATTGAATAAATGATCAAGTTGAGCATTTCAGTTCAGTGACAAGATGAATTGAAGGAAAATACCATAGTTGGACCATGGTAACAAGTGATAAGTGATAGCTTCGGCTACACTTATCTGATCAAGGACAAATGAAAGTGATAAGTGATAGCTTCGGCTACATTTATCTGATTAAGGACAAATGACAAGTGAAAAGTGGTAGCTTCGCACACCGATCAATGAAAAGTGGTAGCTCGGCCACGATCAATGAAAGTGGTAGTCTGCCACTACGATCGATGAATAGTGGTAGCTTCGGCTACAAGTGACAAGTGATTTTCGTATAAGACCATATCTAGGATATGGCATCAGTGTGATATATGCTACCGTATAAGACCATATCTGGGATATGGCATCAGTGAGATACGTGATTCGTGTAAGACCATAGCTGGGTTATGGCATCGATATGTGATATGTGATTACGTGTAAGACCATAGCTGGGCTATGGCATCGATATGTGATATGTGATCACGTGTAAGACTATAGCTGGGCTATGGCATCGATATATGAATATGTGTAAGACCATAGTTGGGCTATGGCATCATTATGTGAAGATGTGTAAGACCATAGTTGAACTATGGCATCGAGAAAACGAAGTACTCAATTCTGTAAGACGTTCACTAATTTGACAAAGTTTGGTAAGTGTTACATGGAATTATGTGATACAAGGAAGTACGAGTTGATAAGATATGAGTATAGAACTTGGTTGATAAATGAATTCATTTGTGATTATATAATTGTTCATCTTGAATGTAATGTCCATATGTATTGATAATTCAAATGTTTTAATGAATAAAGTTCCGACATGGAATAAATTGAACACGAGGAAAATAATTATGAAATTGAACTCGGAATTCATGAAAATGACGGTTATTGATATATGGAGACATGAGACATTGATATATGAATATGGAAAATGTTTGATAAATGTGTTTATTCATAATTATGGAATTATATACCTCATGTGTACTATTTGCCTAAAGATGATATTTCAAATACTTTGGTTATTTAAGCTTAAATATGAAATAGTATGAAATCAAGATAAGTTGTTATGAAAATATATTTAGATTACAGAGATATGGCTGATATATGTTGTATGATTACAACACGTGAAATTGTGTATATATATATATGAGAAATTTAATGAGAATTGAGCCCATACACGTTTCTTGTTATTTATATGAAGTATACGATTGACAAGGGTGATGAAGTTATAAATAGAGAGTTACACGGGTTGAAAACACGAGCGTGTGACTCTCCAAAGTGTGAAAATTTTCTAAGTGTTGTAAAAGTTTCATATGTTTACGGTTTGATCCCGAACCACCCTGAATATATGTTTTGGGCCCCGTAGGCCCATTTAGACATATGTATGAAAGTTTTTAATTTAGAAGAAATTTTATGGCTGATTTTTACATGATTAATCATATTAAGTTCGGTAATGCCTCGTACCCTATTCTAGGCTCGGAATATGGGTAGGGGGTGTTTCACATTGGGGATTCTAAACATATAACTTTAAGCCTCTAATTATTTTTCTCCAATTTTTGGTGATTTTCCAAAGTCAGAACAGGAGAATCCGAATTCATTCTAACCTTGTCTCACAAAATTCATTATATCTCATAATTTACAATTCAATTGCTTATACTGATTCTTCTATAAGAAACTAGACTCAATAAGCTTTAATTCCATATTTTATTCATCCTATAATTAAATTTCTAAAATTTTTGGTGATTTTTCAAACTTAGACTACTGCTGCTGTCCAAAATAGTCTTAGTGCAAAATGTTGATTTTCTACTTTTAATTTCAATTTAATCCTAGCTAAATTCACTTGCTTTTCTATCTTAATTCATACTTTACTTCTACTCAATTTTTAACCAAACTTAGACATAATTATCTATTTTTCATCATAAAACCATAATTTCGAAATTCTTTCAATTTAGTCCTTAAAGCATAAAACTTATGAATCAATTTACAATTCAATCTTTATATCATTTCTAACTTGAATTTCTATCAATTTAGCCCTTAAGTCATCATTTTATTTAACATGGATAATATCTAAAAATCTAATAACTTTCAAAATATCAACTTAATTTCATCAAAACTTTGTTCAGAAACTTCTAAAACATCAAAATTAAGTAAAAATGGCTTGATTGACTTACCTATTAAAGCTTAAAGCTTCAAACCTTCAATTTTCCTTTTTCCCCCTTTCTTTCTTTTCTTTCTTTCTTTTTCTCCCCTGCTCTCTGTTTCGTTTCATTCTGTTTCTTTTCTATCTTCCTTCTTCTTCTTTTTTATTCCATTTGTTATATATATATAATATAATAACAATAAAAATCTACTAAATAACCAATATTTATTTAACATTTGTATCCATTTATATCCTTACATTTGCCTTTCTTTAATCTATTTATTATATAAATATCTTTTACTTAATACTAATATATAATTTAATAATATACTTATATGATAAGAAAATATACATATATTTTATAATTGTATGTATATTAATATTACACATGTCACCATATCCATATACACCATACATTTGTTTTTTCTTAATTTATTTCAAAATATAATAATATAATTAATTTAATTTGTAATATAATAAAATAATAACATTAATAATATATTTATTATTTAAACAACATAAAAATAAAAGATATTTATGTTTTGCCGCCTCATTCTTTTAGAATAGGCTTAATTCCCTATTTAGTCCCCTTATCTTCTTTAATTCGTAATTAAACTTTTACACTTCATTCAACTTAATCCTTTTTCCTAATCACTCTTAATTAAGTTAAATTCACTTAATTAAACTCTAATTAACCACTCATTTTACTTCAGTAAATATTTTTAATAAATATTTTAAAAATATTTACGAATCAATTTTTCATAAACAGAGATCCGAAATTACACTTTTTCAGTATCGGTAAAATTCAGGTCATTACACACACACATACACACACACACACACACACACACACACATATATATATTTTCATGTATATAATTAATCAATATAATCTTATAACATAATTTACATTCACTTCCCAGAATGACAAGCATAAGACATCCTATGTACATGCCGACACAAAAAGAAACATACATCGCCACGTTTTGAGTTCAGGATCATTGATGGATGCTTAATCGGCAATCTGATTTTACTTAACCTGCGCACGAAAGCAAACCGTACACTGAGTATAAACTCAGTGGTATTTCTATAATCCGAATGCTTTAAAGGTAAAATAATAAAACATACAATAACTATAATCATACAATTAATCAATTCATAGAATAAAGTATTTATAATACATTCAATTCTTAACATTTGCTATCCGAGATAGCTTTTTACAATATAAACACAAATCATTTGAACAACAATATTGTTCGTTCATATTCAATTCATAAATACACAATTCATGTGTCTTTAACCATTTTTCATTCACCACACATTATCAATCATAACACTATTTTATTCAATAACCCCTGTTAATATGACACAGACTCGAACGGGTACATGGATCCAACCAAAACACACAAATTTGGCACCCAGTGCCTCATCGGATAATTCGAAGCAATAAGTTGACACCCAGTGTCTCATCGGCTATACCGAAGTAAATTGGTACTCAATACCTCATCGAATTTATCTGGAGTAATAATTAGCATGCCATCTATATCCGACTCATCCTGATACAGTTAATAGGGTTTCAATTCACTTTTCAAATGGCACAATTATTCAATATTCAATTATCACATTAATCACAAATTCACATACATTCAATACAATATAAAAAATGCTAACACTTACCTTATTTACCTACCATAAACATTTAAATTAAAATATAACAATTAATAATTAAATTCGGATTATAGAAATACAAACTAGAATTTCCGAGCTACTCCTCGTCAACTTTATCTTTTTCTTTCTTAGTCGAAGTTTCCAGTATAGCATTAGCTACGGAAATTAAAACAATTAAAATTCAACAATACAATACAATTTCTCATTGAATATTTCAATTTTTATTCAACTTTTGTCTAAATTCCAATTTAGTCCTTAAACCAAGACTAACTTTATTTCTTTAAAACTAATTCCATATTTTCATTCAATTTTCACTTTAGAATAAATTCAACTCTCTAATTTCATTTAAATCCCTAAATTTTTGAATTTTTACAATTTAGTCCCTAATACTCAAAACTTATAATTTAGTTTACAATTCAATCACTTTTTCATTTCTAACTTAAAATTCTACCAGTTTAACCCCAAATACTTAAATTATTCAACATGAACAACATCTAAAAATTCAATATTTTCTAAAATTTCAACATAGGTTAGTAGTATTTAATACTATGATTCTAAAAACATAAAAATTATAAGAAAATGGACTAAATTGACTTACCAATTGAGCTTTGAACCTTAAAACCCTAATTTTCTCCTTCTTTCTTTCCCTTTTTTCTTTTTCTTTTTTTTCTTCTCTGTTTCATTTGCTCTTGTTCTTCTTTTCTATTATTTTTCTTTCTTTTATTTATTTTATATTTTAATTATACTAATATAATATAATAATATGATAATATAATAATATAATATATTTACTTAAATAATAAGTAAGTATATAATTATTATAAATATATGTATCACATGTCATTACCAAAACCAAACACTTGTTAATTTAATGTTTAATTGCTTATTTAGTCCTTTCACTTTTCTCTAATCTATAATTCAACTTTCTCTCTATATACAATATAATCCTTATACCTAATTACTCTTAATTTATACAAATTCACCTAATCAAAACCTAATTAACCACACAATTAACTTCGTAAATATTTTTAATAAATATTTACGAATCCGTTTTACAAAAACAGAGACCCAAAAATACACTCTTCGATTACCGGTAACTATCGGGTTGTTACATAAATTGTGCATTTCTATGTGTTAAATTGAATTATTGTTTGTGAATTGTATAATTGCCATGAATAAATACCGGTTATATACCCGACAATTATCGAGTCCCATTTGAACTGTAGGAATTCGTAGGATACAAATGACATGTCATTAGGGTTACCGATTTGGTTGGGGTCCTGCATGTATTGTAGACACACCACAGCTCTTATGAGCTTCCCGATACCCAACTCACATAAGCTTCCCGTTTACTGCTTGTATGAGTATATATGAATATGAATTGACAAATCTCAGTTCAGTACACTTCGTGTGTACCACTCGTGTATCCAATAATATTTTAAATGGTTCAACGGGCACAATTCTGTTATTAAATATTATGAGTTTGATATGAACTATTACTACTATGTACATGATGTGCATTATTTGATGAATTCAACCATGTGTATTGGATTTTATATGAGATTTTCATGGCTAACGTGTTGTGATAATGTGTTTAGGTTTTTAGCCCAATTGATTGAGATATACTATGTTTACTTACCTATGTTATGAGAATATGGTAAGTTAAATTTTGTATTATACGAACTTACTAAGCTTAAATGCTTAATTTGTGTTATTTTCCATGTTTTATAGTAAATCGGAAGCTTGTTCGGGTTGTAAGCTGGTCGGAGCTATTTCACACTATCCATCGACTCTTTTGGTACTTTCAGTAAATTAATTCTGGTTATAATGGCATGTATAGGTTAATTTGGTCAATGTTGGCATAAAATTATTTTGTTGAGACTAGTCACTTGAATAGCTTGTGTTTGGTATATTTTGATATGTATATAAGTGGTCTTATCATATTTGAAGTGTATTTGATATGGTTCAATGAAAGAAAGAAAAATGTGGTTTGAATATGCATATATGAATCTGGTCAAATAGGTAAATTGAGATACTTGGTTGACATATCTTTAAATTGTCATTTGAGGTGCCTAAGGGCACATTGGTTGTATGTTGTTATATTTCATGCTTAAGACTTGATTTTAGCTTGGTTTGAATGCCTTGTTATGGTTTGTTCACGTGCTAAAATGTTGAGTTAGTTTGATGTCAAATTGGGTGAGAAATGTGGCTTGGAAAATGGCCTATTTTTGGTCCACACGAGTAGAGACATGGGCTTGTGTCACACACGGCTATGTGACATGGCTATGTGTCCCCTATATCTTTTAATTTAAGCAAGTTAGTATGCTCACACGGCCTAACACATGGGCGTGTGGCTTGGCCATGTGACCCAAGTCAGTATACTCACACTGGCACGGACACGAGCTAGGACACAGTCGTGTGTCCCTATTTCGAATGTCCACACGGTCTAAGACACAGGCGTGTCTCTTGGCCGTGTGGTCACACGACCTAACCACACGGCTGTGTGTCCCCTGCAACTTAATTTCAATGATTTTTGAAAAATTCTTTAAGTGTCCAATTTAGTCTCGATTTTTTTCTAACGCGTATTTTGGTCCTCGAGGGCTTATATAAGGGACTATATGTATGATTTTGATTGGTTAATGACATGAATGTTATATGATATGAAGTGTTTTCATTTTCTGTCACACTGTTCCGGTGATGAATTCGGGTTAGGGGTGTTACATAGTAATTTTGAAATATTTTATAATTTAGTCCCTAATTTTATGAAAATTCTATACTTATTTTATAACACTTTAATATCATTATTCACTTTATTTAAACCTTTAATCACAATATTTATTTCAGATATCAAATTTAAATTATTTACAATTTAGTCCATAGTAATTTCACCATTCTACATCTATTTACATATCGATCAATGAAAAATAAAAACTTTTCACTCCTTATAAGTTAATCCCTAGTTTCATAAAATTCACTAATCACTAAATTATCACTTCTTACGTTACTAAGAGACCTTTAATTACATATTCACTATTAAATTCAATATACATATTCAATAATATTAATAATATATTATTTAATTATTTCATATTAAAATTTAAATACTCAAATATTCAAATCAAAATAAACTAACTTGAATTCAATTTAGTACTTACCTATTTCTTCACTTGAAATTAACCTTTCTCATCACTTTCCCAAGTTTTCCATTCACTTTCATCTTCATCTAAGTTGCTTCCATGATTAATTTTTTTCATAACACTCTAGGTGACTGCCACCTTTACGTGTGTGCGTCGTGGCTTAAAAATGTACAATTAAATGTGGAAGTGAAAGTGCGGTGTCTACAAACGAACATGTCAAATTGTAATATAGTTATGTGTCAATGGAATACCGGGAAGTTATCCAAGGATCCTACCCAATGGATTGCAAGATTGGAGAAAATTCCTATTAAATTAATTACCCTAAAATAATTACTAGTCAAATCAATTTACGAGTTAGAAGTGTCGACTGTCAAATACTCAATATTAAATTAAAGTAAAAATAATAATTAAAGCTAAAAAATATCCTGAGTTAAGTTATCGAAAATTCTTATTCCTAGTTTTGGCAATGCGAGCTACATAGTCTAGAATTAATTGAAGCCCTAGTTATTAACTAAGGAATATCTTTACTAAGAATTACCACCTAAGAAACCATTTTGGTCTCACTTAAGCAAATAGATATCCTTTCAGTCTTATCGCTTAGTACAAGTCTACTTAACAGGATACCCTTTCGGTTTCACTTGTCTAAATATTCTACCAAGGTCATGAATCCTAGTATACTAATTTCTCTTCAATAAATACTCAATTTTAGATAATTATTTACTTAGTTAATTAATCAGGTTAACAATTGAATCATGCAAGATATGTATAAAGCACAAGTTTGTTCTAATATTTACACAAACATTCAATTAACAAAATTAACGAAAGAAATATAAATAAAAGAATAAGAAAAGAATGCTCATATATATATGGCAATAAAGGCACATGTTTGAAACACTCTCTGCTCATGATTGTCAAACTTCGGAATAGAAATCACCGATTAAGCGAACATGAAAAGAAAAATTAAAAACTGAAATTCAAAGTGTGAATTATGAAAGTTGATCTAGGTCTGAATCCCTTTAATTACGGTTACAAAGTGAATTGTATGAAGTGCTAAAATGCCTCTCTAATTAGTATGCCAATTAGGGCCTTAAACCCCCAAAAAAACCCTAAATTGCCTTTGTAAAACGTAGCTGCCGCATTTAGGAATTTGTCGTAACGTTACGGTTTGGAGCACTTGCTTGTTGTAACGTCTAACACTGTTTGTGGATTTTTCTGGCTTCGATGTTTGGTGTCACGACGTCAATATCTTGGTGTTATGCCATTCACTCCCATGTCAATCCAAAAGCTATTTTCAACTCGATCTTTGATGTCGCTACTTTCATGCTTCATTGTTGTGACATTGGCAGTAAATTCAACCCAAAGGTACGTCTTTAGCTCCCAAATCAACCTATGCGACCACATAACCTTATTAACTATCAAAGTAGCATAAAAAACTATTAAAAAGCGTAACATGCTACTTCAACTATAAAGCCATAAATAAAATGACTTATTCAATTTCTTAAACGAGTTAAAATCATGTGAAAAGGGATGTAAATAATAATCTAATTCGTGGCAGATCACTAGGATATGAAATTAAGCTAGGAAAAACTCAATAATAATGCATGAGTGATTTTCCTTTCTTTTTCTCTCTCTTCTTCTTTTTCCTTTTCTTTCTTTTTTGTCCCTTTTTTTTCCTTTCTTTCCCTTTTATTTTCTTATGCCCTAAGCTGTTGCTATTCAGCCTTCCAATTATGTAAAAAATTCAACACTTTTTTTTTCAATTTACTCCATTTATTCCATCATCCAATCAAATTTCAATACTTTTCAACCTTAATTTCCATAAATTTTCTCTCTCATTTACATCTCATAGCTTAGAATTTTTTTATCCCATCATTATGTCTCCGAATATCAATTAGCTTTATACGAGCTTCCGAAAGCTCTCTTGACGATAAATAATTGACTAATGACTAAATTATAAAGTTTTCAATCTATCAGGTTGAAGTAGTGATGTTACTCATCGTCTATGTCTCGTCGCGACATGAAGAATTTGACATTGTGACGTGTGTTCTGTTTCCACGAAAATAATATATTTCAATTCACGACACTTAAAACAATGTCTAATAAGCACCTTTAAACCAGACCAGCCACCATATCATTCATATATACCTATTTCCAAACTTAAATATTACATAATTCAACTTAAAAATCAATCAAATATAACTAAATTTGTAACAATATAAAGGTGTTCAAAATCCATCAAGAGTTTCTAATAGAATTCTTTCATATACATACTTGGTTTAGCCTATATACATGACATAAACTATTGCCAAAAATCAAAACCGTACTATCTTCCAAGCTTCGGTATGTGATAAGATAAGTAGGGTTTGATCTTCACTCTAGAGCTTTAAGTCTAGTATTCATCTATGCGTTGGAAAAATAACGCGTTAAGTTTATAACAGCTTAATAAGTACCTTAAGAATTAAACTTACCATTACCTTAATTAAAATTAACATGGCAATACTCTAAATATAACATAATGAAATTAATTAAATGATCATTAAATGCTCATTTCCACTTACAATATTACCATCTTTCACTTATCGATTCACTATTGATTTCACTTAATACCGTTTGTTTAGCCCACAGTAGACTTAACTAAATAAGTAAGATGCGAAAAGAACACGAAAATGCACAGAAGTATAGAATCAATGAAATGCTCTGAAGAGCCACTATCACCGAATTGCATTGAGGTGCCACTATCACTGAGTTGCACTGAAGTGCCACAATCGCTAATTTGCACTGAAGTGTCGTCGTCACTATGCACGCTGAAAGTTTCCTAATGGCATGCCATCTATATTGTCATTTTCATTACCATTACTTATTAATTAATCGCATATAAAACTCCACATTCTTTACAATTTATTTATTATTTTCATGAAAATCAATATTCATTAAATTATCACTTTTATTTCACTTAGATTTAAATTCACTATCATAAAGTCTTCATTCAAACTCTCAATTCAAGTATTTTTATTTCACACTTTTATTTTTTATGCTCTTTGCATATTAGTTCTCTTTATGTTAATTTCACGAAACTTAACTTTTAAACTTTTGCAATATTTCCAATTTAATTATTGTTAACATATAATTCAATAATCAGTTTATCAATAACTATAAGAAAATTAGAGTAGCTCCCTCACCCCATTAACAATTGTATGTAACTATGCATCAAAGTTTTTAGGCTTTTATCACCGTCTTTCTGGTTCTATATCTCTCGCAACCATCGGTTCCATTTCCCATATTTGTTGGAAAACTCACTGGAGGCGACGAACCGATGACGATTGGCCACCAGAGGCGGGAACAAAGAGGCGCTTGATTTTCTTGCTAAGGAATTTAAACATGGTTGATAAACGGGTGTTGGAAAACTCACTAGAGGCGACGAACCGATGACGAACGGCCACCAGAGGCGGGAACAAAGAGACGCATGATTTTCTTGCTAAGGAATTTAAACATGGTTGATAAGCGGGCGTTGGACAAAATGGGTTCTAATTTCTAAAGCTGTTGAAGATTGCGTGGTTTTTAGGATTTATTTTTTAATATTTTTAAAAGAATTTAATTAATTAATGATGCGACATATAAAACAAAATCCATCAATTCTTGAATGCTATATCTTCACATTTTCTATCTTTTTTCCGATAATTTGACAAAAACACAAAATTCAATGATTAAATAAAGTGCATAAAAATAAAAAGTGCTAACATTTTTGTATAGTATGTGGGTTAAAAGTGTTATATGCCTTTAACCCGGGTAGGACTTCCACCAAAAGAGCCCGTCTAGGGCCCAACGGAGAAAGATGAATATTCCTTTTGTGCAGCCCAAATATTCTTAGCCTAATGGCGTAGGATTCTTTGTTGTTTGGGCTGCTTAGGGAAGACGTGATTACGCCGATATTATTAAATGACTGGACGGTGCAATTATAACATGAGATCTTATAAATATAATTATGCTTGTTTATTATATAAATTTTAAAACTATACATTAATTTTGATTTAAAGAATAATTTGATATATAAATATTTTAATTTGGTATAATTATACATATTAAATTTTAATTATGTTAATAATTTATGAGAATTGAATAAAAATAGTATATAATATTAATTTTTATACTTTTTAATATTTTAATTTTTAATAAATATTATATGTGAGTATATTTATCTAAGTGGTATGCTACTTCTCATTGACTTTATCAATTGCATAAGTGCATGTTAGTAGTTAAATCGGTCAATAAAAATTTTCATTATTGAAAGGGTCTAGTTGATTTTTTTTATCATTTAGGGCTTAATGATTTAATTGACTTTTTTTTTGGTAAAGGCTTTTTTATTGTTAAGCTTAAATATAATATTTTGATATTCAAAATTTATGAATAAAATAAAATTGATTCAAATGTAAATTTAATAATATAATAAATAATATTTATATGGGAATCATATAATAAAAGATACTACGTACCAAATTATATATATATTCTATTAATAATATTAATTATATTTATAGATTTTTATATATTAGATAACAACAAATGTTATCTATAAAAAGCACTTTTTAATTATATTATCTAAAGAAAATCATTTGATACCAAAAATAAATTATGCCAAAAATTTAAAAAGCCGATATATATTGAATGATGAGGTACCCATACAGATACCTCATTGAAATTCGAAATTCATCAATAACCATATGATAATTTTTATAAACAAAAATAAATTAAATCATGAAATAAGATTTTATTTATATGTATTTCCATTTATTTTACCGTCTCAAAGAGTTATACCTCCAAAATCTCAACTGAGTGTACACTTCTTTCTAATGAATTAAGAATTAAGCGTAAGAATCTTTGTCAAGAATATCAATAAAAAACTTCTTTCCGGACGGGAAAGCCAAGTTGTCAGTCCTGCTGAATGCCCAATAATATAAAATGATAAAATATTATTGAAGGATTATAGTCTATTTGTGCTATTTTCTTTGGATTCCTTTTCCATGGTTGGTTAAACAAAATCAAATGCAATTATTTTTATTCAAGAAAGGGGGACCCCACTTTACTCGTTTTCAATAAAAAATTCCTGACCCATGCTCAAATTGGAATCAGATCCCGCTACGCTGTGAATATTTCAAACAATTCATATAATATTGGATAAATTAAAGGGAATATGATTTTTGGACTCTAAATTTTACAACAAAATCTACTTTAGTACATGTTTTTTTTCACTCTAGTTCTTAAATTTGATAATTAGATCCATTTTAGTCCCTGAACTTAGACTCTGTTAAGATTTGATGATCTAACCAATGTTATTGACTAGGACCAAATTGGACGAACCAATAACTAATCGATATAATGGTCCAAACAAACGAGTTGAACTGATTGACTCGAAAATTGCTTGAAATTGGTGAAAAAAATATGACAAAAATGAACAGTTGACCACGTTGAATTGATTTAGTAAAAAAATATTTTTCAATATTTTTAGATGTTATGAATTTTAAATTATTTATTTAATTATTGTTGGTCCGAAGATTGAACCATTCAAACTGATTCAATCGGGAACCAGTGGTCTGACTTGTTCTGTAACACTCCTTACCCGAGACTGTTGCCAGAATCGAGCACGAGGCATTACTAAACTTATTCTATCCCTTAAATAGGTTTAAATTGTTTATTTAAGCATTTCGAATGTATCGCCATTCTGCGTCGTAGTCGCCTAAAATTCATATCTTGAGTTCAAACTCGAAATTAAGATCCGTAAATTTTTCCTGAAACTAGACTCATATATCTATCTACTAATTTTTTTCATAGATTTTTGACTTGGCCAATTAGTACAGTTTATTAGTTAAACTTTCCCCTATTTCAAAACTCGACTGCACTAACCTCTTGTTACTACGAACCATGTTTCTTCCTGTACAAAATTCATATCACTAAGCCGTTTGTTTCTCTTAAAACTAGACTCAACAAGGATTATAACCATATAAAGTATACCTTCTAATTAGTTTTTACAATTTATGGTGAATTTCCAAAGTTGAAATAGGGGTTCCAGAAATCGCTCGACCTGTTTCACTAAAACTCAGATATATCATGAAATATAATACCTTTACCTATTTTTCTTATTCCATAAGAAAATAGACATAATAAGATTTAATTTCATATATTATTCATCTTCAAACTATGTTTATACAATTTTAGTGATTTTTCAAAGTTACGTCATTGCTGTTACTTGAATCTGTTTTAGGTTACTTTCACATTTTCATAATTTTCATGTGATAATCACCATTCAATCATACATATTAATAAACATGCATATCATCGGCCATTTTATTAGCTAATCACTAGCAAGTATTTACACATCATTCATTGTTCATATTATACCAAAAGTGGCTAAGTTTCTATACATGCCATACACAAAACAAAACATCTAATTATACCGAGTTATTTCTTTGATAGTGTGATCGGCCTCCGACGCGTTTCCTTCGATCCCCGAGTGGCTAGATAAGTACTATAAGAAGAAGAAAATAAAGAGATTAAGCACTAGGCTTAGTAAGCTTACAAGCAAATAAATCACAATATTCAACATAATGGATAATTATGCATAATATCATCTAACATCATAAATTTCTTTATTTCTCAATTTCTATCTTCTTCTTTATTCCTTACCTTCTTTCTTACGACCTTTCCTTTTCATAAGTATAATCTACTTTTCCTTTGCTGTTAATTCACTGTAATTTAACTCGTATCCTAACCCGTTGAACCACTCGGAATACTAAGGATACTAGGTCGCTCTGTCTATCAATATCTCGCCAATGCCATGTCTTTGACATGGACTTACATGAATTATTCCTGTCTCCAATGCCATATATAATATGGACTTACATGGCTCAATCCTGTCTCCAAAGCCATATTTCTAATATGGACTTACATGGCTCATTTCGATTCGCTCATCAACCCTAATATCCTAACATTCCTAGGGTTCAACCGGCTTTCTAACACTTTTCCTCTGTCACTTCACCTTAAATTCGACTTTAAATATTTTCATAACATAAATATATAAATGCTGAAATTGACAATAATAATGTAAAATAAAAGAATATTGCATTTATTTATCGTAAACTTACCTCGATACAAAATGTGACTAAACTTTACAATTTAGTCCTTTACTTTTTTTTTCCCCGATCAACTCTCGAATTTCTCTCTTCTTGATCTATAATAGCAAATTTAGCTTATTTAATATCAACATTTATCAAAACAACCCTTTACTCAAACTTTGGAAAAATTACTTTTTGCCCCTAAACTTTCACATATTTGCACTTTTGCCCCAAGGCTCGTAAATTAAACTTCATCCTATTTTCTTATGTTTTATGACATGCTGATCATTTTTCCCTTCTATGGCAACATCAAATTCACACACTAACATGTACTTATGACTATTAGGTATTTTTACCGATTAAGCCTTTTTACTCGTTTTCGCTTAAAACCAAGTAGCACAAGTTGTCTAACATAATTTAAAACCTCATATTCCATCATAAAACATCAAAATACACAAATTTCACCTATGGGTATTTTTCCAAATTTGATTCTAACTTAAATTATTGCTAGCATAAGCTTTATTGAGCTCTAGGGACTTCAAAACGTAAAGATCATTAAAAGCGGGCTTGGAATCACTTACTATGAAGCTTGAAAGTTGAAGAAACCCCAGCTATGGAGAGAGGTAAGGTTCTGCTGGTAACTTGAAGAAGATGATACAATTTTATCATCTTTTTACCTTTTATTAATGTTAATAACCAAATGACCAAAATGCCCTCCTTACTAAACTTTCAAAAATTCCTTCCATGTCCTAATTTTGTCCATGAACTTAAAATTGGTCAAATTACCATTTAAGATCTCCTAATTAATATTCCAAAATAATTTCATACTAAAAACTTCTAGAATGCAAGTTTTGCAAATTATTTGATTTAGTCCCTAACCTCAATTTAAGCACTTTATGCATAGAATTTTATCACGAAATTTTCACACAATCATGTAATCATACCATGAACCTCAAAATAATAATATATATATATATATATATATATTTTTTTTTTTTTTTTACCCTGAATTTGTGGTTTCGCAACCACTGTTCCGTTTAGGCCCTATTTCGGAATGTTACATGTTTTATCAGTTAAAATACTGAACGTGACACTCTAAAAATGTATCACATCATCACCTAAAATTTTATATAATTTTTTTTATTATTTTCAAGTGACTATGCAACATAAACCGTAAGTGTCGTATTGTCAAACTTTTTATAGTTTTCAAGTTTAGGGATTGAAATGGACTTAGTTGTCAAATCCCAGCGCCAAAATGGATCCAAAAATGGTACATGTAATATCGGTCCATACGTACCGTTTCAGTCTTCAACCGGTACTATGTAGTCTAGGTTTATTCTAGTTAAAATCTCAGTACGTTTTAGTTGTTCTGATGTATTTCGGCTTGTTTCGGCCAAAATTAACTTGTATTAGCCTGTAATACCCTTTACCCATATTTAATGCCGAAACAAAGTACAAGGCATTACCAGACTTAAACACAATAAAACATACACAAATCGTGATCATAAAACTTCTTTCCAAATTAAATATTATTCAAACACATGCTTAAGGTCCCTTATACAGGCCCACGAGGCCTAAAATATTCGTTAGAGATTATCCGGACCCAAACCGAAAACTTTAAGAGGTCTAAGATAACTTAAAAAAAATTTCTCATGGGGCGGTCAAGGACATCAAAGACCGCAACATTCACCGGGTTTTCAACAACCACCCTATCAACATGAAAAGAAACTGAACCTTGAAGATATGCTGTCTAAATTTATCTCGGTGTCAGAAACCCGTTTCCAGAACATCGAGACAGCACTTAAAAATCAACAAGCATCGATCCAAGGGCTCGAAACTCAGATAGGCCAGCTGTCCAAACTAATTTCCAAACAACCACAAGGTAGCTTGCCAAGTAATACTGAACCCAACCTAAAGGAACAACTCAATGCGATTAATGTTCAAGACGAATAAGGATTCATTGAGTCTGAGCCAGAACCGATGTAGAATATAAACGTCGTGTGCCATACCCCAACGCGACAAGGAAAGACCGCTCAGATGAACAATTTGGTAAATTCCTTAAACTCTTAAAAAAATTACATATTAACTTACCATTTATTGAAGCTCTGTCACAGATGCCAAACGCAATAAAATTTTTAAAGGAGCTTTTAGCAAATAAGTGGAAGTTGGACGAGGCGTTGCATGTGGTGAGCAGAGGTCAAGGTGAGGAAGGTCATAATAAAAACAAATCGGTGAATGTAGAATATAAACCTCGTGTGCCATACCCCAACGCGACAATGAAAGACCGCTCAGATGAACAATTTGGTAAATTCCTTAAACTCTTAAAAAAATTACATATTAACTTACCGTTTATTGAAGCTCTGTCACAGATGCCAAACGCAATAAAATTTTTAAAGGAGCTTTTAGCAAATAAGCGGAAGTTGGACGAGGCGTTGCACGTGGAGCTAAACGCAGTTTGCTCAGCTATTCTACAGAATAAACTACCCAACAAACTAAAAGATCCAATGAGTTTTACGATTCCTTGCTTAATTGGTAGTTTAGATGTTAATAATGCATTAGCTGATTTAGGGGCTAGTATTAACGCCATGCCGTACAAAATGTTCAAACAATTAGGTATTGAGAAACCCAAACAAACTAGGATGAGCATTAAATTAGCAGATAAAACTATAAGATTTATTGAGGATGTGCTAGTTAAAATCGATAAATTTATATTTCCCGTTGACTTCATTGTTCTAGACATAGAGGAGGATAGCAACACTCCTTTGATTTTAAGAAGGCCCTTTTTAGCAACTGCTAAAACGATTATTGATGTTGGCACAGGTGAGCTCACACTTCGTGTGGGAGATGAAACAATCACCCTTCAAGCTCGCAATTTTGGCAACACATCGAAAATTGAAGTTGATTGTTTAGACCAATCTACTAAAACTGACAATATGGTACAACCTACTTTGCAGGAAATGAGTTTGAAGGAAGTACATAAACCATTCTCAAGCAATAGTAGAGGACTTATTCATAAAGAACGAAGGCTATAAAGCGAGGAGCTAGATGAATGGCGAATGCATAAACCGAGAACACCCAACAAACCGACACTACGTCAAAACAAGCTCAATACCTTTCCAAATCAACTTAAGGTTGGAGATAAAGTTTTACTAGATGCCGCAGATCCTCACATTGTCATTACCAAATCAAATGAAGAAATCCTTCTTACGGTACTTAGCATTTTCCTATTCAGTACAATCGAGGTAAGTCATTCCAAGTTCGGCACTTTTAAGGTAAACAACACCCGTATAAAACCTTATTTTGATGAGATTGATAGTAGGAATGAGGAGTATAAACTCCTCAAACCACCATGACCATTCAATGGAGAGGTAAGTCGAGCTTAGACTATGCGCTTCTCGAGAGGCAACCCGAGCACTAACAATATTAATTTCTTTAAATTTTGGTAATTAACACCTAACTTACTAACGAAGATCTTGAATATAGGTTTTTCCATAGAGACACGGCCAAGCACAGGGGCGTGCTTAGGACTGTGTGAAAACAGGGCAAAGATTTTTCCCAAACACGGGCTGAAAAAAATTGCCACGACTGTGCGACATGACCGTGGGCGAACCTGCCAAAATAACACAGGCGTTTGACACGCCCGTGTGGAAGAACCGTGGTTGAACCTGTTAAAATAGCACGGGCATGTGCCACGCCCGTGTTTAGCACCATTGGTCAAACCTATTAAATTAACACGGGCGTGGGCCTACATACATGGGCATAGGAGAAGCGAATGAAGCTAGGCACGATCGTGCAACACGGATGTGTGCACCTACACACCCAAGGAACACGGACGCGGACTAAATGTCAGATGCGTCCAAATTCAAAATTCGCGAATCACACGGGCAAAAATTGGGGAACACGGGTGTGTCCCCTGGCCATGTACCCCAAAATCTATAAATAGGTTGCACTATTCATTGTCTTATTCACCCAAAAAACCTAACCCTAGCCGTTGCAAGTCCACACGCCCTCTCCGCCACGCCCGTGCACCGCCTCTAACTCCATTTTTAACGCTCTTTCTCCCCTTTCTAGCATTTGTTTATTTTTTTCCGTTTAATTTCACTCATTTTTCATGTTAGTTATCATAGTACTATACATTTTTTTATGTTCATTTCATCTCTTTATCACTCACATTTCATATCTAGAGTATTTATCATCATTTTCATGTTGTAATTCTTACTCATTACATAATTTCTCTGCCCGATTTGACTAGTTAATGTAATTATTCATGGTTAGAATAATAGACATACTCATGCCTTTTGTGTTGACATTTTTTATCCGTCAAACATGTTACATTCCATGAAATTCCCTGCCATTTTTATGCCATATAATTGATTGCTTTGGTTAAGTTGTTAGTCTTAGTAGTTGTGGCTGAAATTATGATTTTTATTTAAAATTTGTCTTTATTTTAATTTGACCATTCCTCAAGATGAATTAATGATTTTGATTGCAGGTACCATGTCGTCTTCACGAGGAAAGAAAACCGTCGTCCTCGCTTCGAAAAAAAGGAAGAGAGTGTCATCTTCCTCAGGGCCTACCGCGAAAATTCACCACCCTTTCCTACAATTCCCCATTGGGCCACAAGAAGAACCTTTCCAAATACTCCGGGCTCAACCTTTAATCACGGACCGCTGCATCGACTGGGCTGCAGTAGAACAAGTTCAGTTGGGTGATGCAATTCGGGCCCTCCTAACAACCGACCCTTGAGAGCTTTTCTTTGAGATCATCGAGCCAACATATATTGAGCTCACGATGAAACTATGCTCAACGTTTCATCTTTAGACCGTAATGACGAACTACGATGATCCTGGTACAGTGCAATTTCGCCTAGGCGGATTAGTCTTCCGGGTCAGCGTCCTAGAATTCGGTACTACACTGGGCTTATATACGGAGGAGTTCAAGGAGGAGAATGACTTAGATACTCTCAACCGCCATATCCATTGTTCTCATTCACGGTGCTGGGACGTACTAGTACCAGGTTCAGCCACCTACAATCCTAGCCACTCCAAAGCATCAGCTCTCCCTCCATCTCTGAGGTACCTACACGCCATTTTGGCTCACACGATAACAGGAAGACGAGAGAGCACTGACATCGTCAACATACACGACGCTTACTTTTTATGGTGTATGTCGCACGGGTACATCATCGACCTTGCCTATTTCATTGCCCTCACCATTCAACACCAGACAGAGAGGCATAGGAAGGGAGTCATCTCCATTGGCCCCTATGTTACTCGGTTAGCTCGACACTTCGGGCTCCTCAGCACCACAGCCCAAGAATCATCCTTGACCCTCATTGGCCAGATGTCTCCATAAGGCATCTCGAGCATGCTCAGTATGAAGATGATTGAAAAGCGCCAATGAACCTACCCTCCTCAATATCGTCTCGCCTAATCTACCGATGAGGAGGCCCCTGAGGACATTACTGATGATGTCCCCCCACAGCACGAGGACCCATCGTCTCAGCCACCACCACCCTCTCATCCAGTTCATGCGGCGTGTAACAGCCTAATTTTCAGTGGTGTCGAGAATAGAGATTTAAGATCACTAAATCTGACGAGTGAGTCAAAAATTTAATAAATTAATACCTATGAGTCAAATGTGAATATAGAAGTATTTTTGGATTAGTGAATTTGGTGATTTAAAGAATTAATTAGGTAAATTGGGTCGAGAATGAAGCATCGAGACCTTAACTTCATAAACCGAGCCATAAATATTTTTAGAAATATTTATTGAGTGTTAGTGTGGTAGTATTAAAATTTTGTCAGAAAATTTTGACGTTTGGGTGGTTAATTAAATAAAAAGAACTAAATTGAAAAAAGGTGTAAAAGTTGCTAAAAGGATTAAATAGCTCAATTGTCAAATGAGGAAGGACCTAAAGTGCAAATAAGCCTAAAAGAGATATTTTGGGCGGCAATAGCTGAGAAAAAATCAGGAAAAGGGTGAAAGAATGGCAAAATTGGAAAATTACCAAAATTAGCTAAAAAAAAATGGGACCAAATTGGAATATCGAGAATTCTTTTCATTTTTTCTACATTCTCATCAGCCAAAACACCATAGGAGGGGTTCTATAAGCTGGTATTCCATAATTTTTGCACCAAGTGAGTTAATCATTGCCTTTTTCTTATAATTATAATTTTTGTGTTTTTAAGACTTTTACAACTAGGTCTTTCTATTAAATTCATTAGTTTTTTATTTCATGGATGAAATTGAAAGTGATCATGGTTGAGTGATGTAATGTTATGATGAAATAGAATGAAATTAAAGCTTTAATTTGTTTATGAGATGATTTTATTAGGTAATTTCAATAGAAATTGATTTTTAGGACTTAATTGTGAAAATGCTTGGAATTAAAGTCTAGTGCTGAAATTCTGATTCCTAAAGGTTACAAAGTAATTTAAAGTGATAGAATAAAGTGTTAATTTAGAAAAATCAGCTCAATTGAGAGGCTAATTGAGTAGGGACGAAATTATTATTTATTAAAAGCTTAGGGGAAAAATGGTAATAAACATCTTGCACTAAAACAGTTTTGGACAGCAGCAGTAAGCTAACTTTGAAAAATCACCATAAATTGTAGAAATCGAATTACAAGATGAAAAAAATATGGAATTAAAGATTATTGAGTCTACTTTTTTCATAGAAGAGACGCTGTAAGCAATGGAATTGTAAATTATGAGATATATTAAATTTTGTAAGACAAGGTTAGAATGAATTTAGGTTCCCTTGTTCTGACTTTGAAAAATCATAAAAAAATTTAATAAAAATATATAGGGGCTTAAATTCATATGTTTAGAATCCTGAATGAGTCTATTTTAAATATAAACAAACAAGAACATCATTCAAATCTTGTACGAGAAGATAATTAATTTTTAGTGAAGAAGGGTCGAAACTGTCAGACAGCAGAACAAGGGTGACTTTAAAGAATAAACTGCACTTATTGGTTAAACCAAAAATTATGAAAATTTTATGGTAAGAAGATACATGAGTCTAGTTTCAGGTAAAATTATCGGATCTTAATTTGGAGTTTTTAGCTCAAGATAAAAATAATTTAGTTACTATGACACAGATGGATAACTTGAATATTCACATAAGTAAATAGTGAAAATTATGGATAATATTACTTACAAGTGTGTTATTTATACTAAGGATGTGGATGGAGAGGAGGAGGAAGAAAATATACATATATATATATATATATATATATATGAATGACTTGTGTATAAATTGATCACATGCTCGATTATAATCGATAAATGTTGAATTAGAAATTATATAATGTTTTATTTGGAATATTTATTATGAAATTATGATTACCGCTATAATACAAAAATCAAACTTGTGAGTTTATATAACTAAATTTTAGTAACCATTTGTTAATATTATTAAATTTCAATATTATTTTATGAATGGTGATTAATATTTATGTATGTTAATTGTTGAAAATAAGTAAATTATGTACAAAAGTTATGAAATTGAACTGAGTATTTCGGAGGAACGAAACGCAGGAAATGAGTACGATCTTTAAGTGAAAAAATTGAATTGATGATAAATTACCCAAGTAAACTGAGATTCAGCATTTGTTGCGAATTCTCGTGTTTTCTTTCCGTTTAGCTCTTAGGAGCTTTCGTTAACTCATATGAGTTTCAGTTAACCCTTTTGGGGTTTCAGTTTAGCTCTGATAAGCTTCAGTTAGCCTTTGGGCTTCCGTTTAGCACTTGTGTGCTTCAGTTAGCCTTCACGCTTCCGTTTAGCACTTGTGTGCTTTAGTTAGCCTTCGGGCTTCCATTTAGCACTTATGTGCTTCAGCTAGACTTCGGGCTTCAGATTACGATGTACTCAAGTCCGTAAACCGTTCCTCGAATGGATAAGTTGGTAAGTCGTAAATGTAACGTGTGGAAAAAGAAATGTAAGTAATGTTATCATTATTATTATTGAGCTCAATTATGTGATTTCGTCATTCAGAGGTTGTGTTTGACAGGATATGTTAGTAAATTATGAGTATGTGAATCAAAGTGATATAATTTAAACACCTAATAAGGTTGAGCTCATTCACATGAATTTGTAATTTGAAATTGTGATTGACAGGAAGAAACAGTGAATTGCATGCTTATGAATGGTTACACATAATTATCTGAAAAACAAGAAAAATGACGATTATTGCTATATGGAGACATGAGACATTGATATATGAATGTGGAATATGTTTGATAAATTATGGAATTATGTACCTCATGTGTGTTATTTGCATAAAGATGATATTTCAAATACTTTGGTGAATAAAGCTTAAATGTGAAATAGTATGAAATCAAGACAAGTTGTTATGAAAATATATTTAAATTATCTGTAAGTGTTTCGTACTCCTGGGAAATGCCTCGTACTCTATTCAGGCGACTGATACAGGTAGGGGATGTTACACGGCGACTTCATATGCTGACATTTCTGAGCACCTCACTCAATTCGAGCAGCAGTGTTTTCAACGATTTGACAACATTGATGCTACTCTACAGCAGATCTGTCAGCACCTCCAGATCTTATCGCCACCCCCACCTCGCGAACCATATAGCGATGAAGATGTTTAAAAACTTTTATTTATTATTTTATATTTTTCTTTTTATTTTATTTTAAGACTACTTTTTATTTTTCTTTCATCTTATTTTTATTAGGATTTATAATTTTTATTTAACTATTTTGACTTCCGGCTATTTCCTACCGAGTAATCATTCTTCCTTATATAATTTCTAAAAGAGTTCTTGATGCTATCACAGTTATTAAAAGCTCCAAAGCTCACTATTACTCAGGGACTCGAAACTCCATTGGGAAAGGTTCTTCATGACTGCCATGTCCTGCTTGACCACGACCATAACCAATTTCAAATATAATATTCTTTTGGCGCAGGGCTTATAGACTAATGAACCTCTCCCACCGCTGGAGTATCCGCCTCCACCTGCACGCCAATTATTATCCAAAACTCCAGTTCAAGGAAATTCATTCATCACTCAGGAAGTTTCACTTCTCTCCCTATCTTATTTTGACATTCTTTTCTATATATCTATCTTTGTACATTGAGGACAATATACATATTAAGTGTGGCGGGGTATTCATTTAATTAACAGAAAAATCCCTGAATGACTACTTTGTTCTCTTGAAAAGCTTTCATATCATATTTAGGATAAATTTTGATTGATTTATGATTTTGATTGATATATCTTGAATTAAAATATAGGCATTTATGCATTGATTGTTTAAACTTTAAGACATTAGATTTGTAAGATTTTTGAGCCTTTTGAGCATCTATTAATTCTTTCATGCTCACTTTCATTATGAGTGCATCAATATTGAATTGTTATTCTAGAACTTGCTTGATTATGCATGTCAAGACCAAACCATTTGATTTGATATGTCAAAATGATTAAGGCACTTAGGATTAACCCACTCATGCCACGAAAAGCCTACTTCTACGATTAACCCCTAGTGAACCCCCTTGAGCCTGACAAGCTATTTCTTGTATTACCCTTAACCCATTATTGTTGAAATCCCCTAAATTAAATTTGATCCCTATTTTTGTCGAGATTTGAATTGAAATAGTTTCTTAGCTATGTTTTGTTCTATTTTGTTCTTAAAAAAAAAATGGTGTATACATATTAGTAGTAGTGATCTTTTGAGCTAAAAATAGTTAAATTCCATATTTTGAGAAAAAGTTATGTTGTACGCAATTAATGACTAGTCATTTTTTTTTAGTTAGGCAATTTTTCAATTTGATCTCGATTCTAACCTTTTCTTTCAGTTTGTGACCATACCCCCTAACCAAGCCTCGTTACAACCCTTTAAAGACCTTTTGATTGGTGTATCATCCCAATTTATAGTGGTGGAGATTTGATTTTCATGCAAGCCTATGGTAATGAATTTTCATTATTAACTATTGAGTGCTTCATTTATTGTCCTTAAACACCTCGAGTAATTTGAGTGAATATTTAGTGAGGATGTTAAACTCAGTGAGATTTCGAATCAAGGTAACCACTTAGATAAAGGGAGATGCCTGAGTTTTGCATGATTAGATACTCAACTTGGAATGTTTGAAGTTATAATGTTCTTTTAGTTGAATTCTCAATATATGATTACCTGTGGATTATTTTGAGATATTATCGATGGAAATTGTAAGTTGAGAAGAATTTATTCTGATTATGTGTTGAGGATTTTGCTTGAGGACAAGCAAATGCTTAAGTGTGGGGGTATTTGATAAACAGTAATTTATACATATTTTTACCCCATACTTAACGCATTTTATGGATGATTTTTCCTTAGAATTGGTGAATTCGATGCTCCTAATGCCTTAATTTCATGTTTTATACTTAAATGAGCATAAGAGAGCGAAATGAACGAGAAACGGGCCAAAAATGGAGAAAATGGACCAACGTACGAAATCAACACGGCCTGGACTTCCTCACACGGGCAGACCACACGGCCGTGTCAAATTGGCAGAATCGAAGCACGACTCACACGGGTGGACCACACGCCCGTGCCATTCTAATAGGCTCGAGCACGGCCTGAAGTAATTGCACACAGCCGTGTGACACGGCCGTGTCTCTGCCGAGCCCAAGTTGAGTCCAATTAGAAAAAGGATAATTTTGAGGGCTTTTAGGCATTCTAAAGCCTATAAATACACCCTGAAGGAAGAGGAAGAAACATACAGGGAGGAATAAAGGAATTACTCGAAGAAAGCTGATTGATTCATCTTAGAAGCCGGATTCATCATCAAGACTGAAGATCTCCCCTCAATTTCCTTTCAAGAGTTTTGGGTTTTCTTTATGTTTTGTATTCATTATTTTTCTGAGATGTTTTCCTTTTTAGTTATGAACTAAATCCCCTAAATACCTAAAGGGAATGAAACCTAAGACGAATCTTGTTATTATTTTCTGAATTGTATAATAAATATTTGACTTGTTATTAATTATGTGTTCTTAATTCTTGTTTTGATATTCTAGGATATTGATTCAAGTTAAGCTCTTATTCAGAGGAGGAATAGACCCTGTCTAAGAGTACAATTGTTATAATTAAGTGAAGTTGATTGCATGCCTAAAGATAGGGTGATAAGATTTTGTCAGATTAGGGTAAAACCTAATAAGGGGATCCATAGATCGAGTTAATGCAACCCTAGGGTGTTAATTGGAGAAAAGTCTCAATTATTCAATCTAGGGATTAGACGTTATTAGTATTGAATAAGGATATGATAAACCGTAATTTATACATATTTTTAACCCATGCTTAACGTATTTTTTGGATGATTTTTCCTCAGAATTGGTGGATTCGATGGTCCTAATGCCTTAATTTCATGATTTATACTTAAGTGAGCATAGGAGAGCGAAAGGAACGAGAAATGGGCCAAAAACAGAGAAAATGGGCCAAAATACGAAATTAACACGGCCTAGACTTCCTCATATAGGCATCTCACACGGTCGTGTCAATTTGGCAGAATCGAAGCACGACCCACACGGGTAGAACACACGCCCGTGCCATTCTAACATACTCGAACACGGCCTGAAGTAATCGCACACGGGCGTGTCCCTACCGAGCCCAAGTTGAGTCTAATTCAGAAAATGCCACTTTTGAGGGCTCGTAGGCATTCCAAAGCCTATAAATACACCCTAGAGGAGGAAGAAAGGGGAACACAGAGGAAGAAGGGAAGGAAGAAATTACTCGAAGAAAGCCGACTGATCCATCTCAGAAGCCAAATTCATCATCAAGACTGAAGATCTCCCCTCAATTTCCCTTCAGGAGTTTTGGGTTTTCTTTATGTTTTGTATTCATTATTCTTCTGAGATGTTTTCCTCTTTAGTTATGAACTAAATCCCCTAAATACCTAAGGGGAATGAAACCTAAGACGAATCTTGTTATTATTTTCTGAATTGTATGATAAATATTTAACTTGTTCTTAATTATGTGTTCTTAATTCTTGTTTTGATATCCTAGGATATTGATTCAAGATAAGCTCTTATTCAGAGGAGGAACAGACCCTGTCTAAGAGTACATTTATCATAATTAAGCGGAGTTGATTGCGCGCCGAGAGATAGGGTGACAAGATTTTGCCGGATTAGGGTGAAACCTAATAAGGGGATCAATAGATCGAGTTAATGCAACCCTAGGGTGTTAATTAGAGAAAGGTCTCAATTATTCAACCTAGGGATTAGACGTTATTAGTCTTAAATAGAGATAATAACATAACTTAGGGATCTCTACGGAACAAGTTAAATGAATAAATCGTCCGATTCAGAGCCAGAATAACAAGTAAAAATCTAGGTGGATTTTTTCTTAGGTATTGTCTTAATTCAATTGTTTTCCAAAAGTAATCCCCCAATTCTGCTTTCTGTGAGTTCTTAGTTTAGATAATTAGTTAGTTAAAACAAAACCCCATTTATTCTTAGGCTAGATAATAAAAAGACGGTCATTACTAGTACTTTTAGTTCCTTTGGGTTCGACAATCCGGTCTTACTAAAACTATACTACTGTTCGATAGGTACACTTGCCTACATCGCGATAATAGTTAGTTTCAAGAACGATTAATTATAAATATTTAAAACCTATCATACGAGAATCGCGATCAGGATAATAACATAACTTAGGGATCTCTACGGAGCAAGTTAAATGAATAAATCATCCGATTCAGAGTCAGAATAATAAGTGAAGTCTAGGTGGATTCTTCCTTAGGTATTGTCTTACTTCAATCGTTTTTCCCAAAAGTAATTCCCCAATTCTATTTTCTGTGAATTCTTAGTTTAGATAATTAGTTAGTTAAAACAAAGCCCCTTTATTCTTAGGCTAGATAATAAAAAAACAGTCATTACTAGTACTTTTAGTTCCTTTAGGTTTGATAATCCGTTATTGTTAAAACTATACTACTATTCGATAGGTACACTTGCCTACATCGCTGTAATAGTTAGTTTCAAGAACGATTAATTATAAATTTATAAAACTTATCACATAAAATCGCACGATCATAAGACCATGTTTGGAACATGGCATTTGGTAAGATAAGGATATCATGTAAGACCATGCCAAGGCATGGCATTGATAAGTTCTATAAGGCAAGGAAATCATGTAAGACCATGTCAAGACATGGTATTGATGAGTTACTATAAGGAAAATGTCCTATGTAAGACCATGCCAAGGCATGGAATTGATGAGTTTATAAAGCAAGGATACCACGTAAGACCATGTCAAGACATGGTAATGCTAAGTTCAAAAAGAAAAAGGTTCCCGAGTAATCCAAAGAGTAAGTCAAAGAAACAACAAGGTAAGAACATGAAGAAAGAGTGCAGGTATGCATTTAAGGCTTATTTAATATTGAGATTGTAAGTAATTGAGATTATCAAGTATTAAGTAAGTGATGAGTTTTCAGTTATGCTTGTGACACTTTATGACATGATTGGCAATATACCTATATTATGAAAGAGTACTCATGTTTTAAGTGAGATGTTGCAGGTATGTAAGCAAGCTATTAAGTAAGGTTTCTTTTGTATTCTGAGCGTTTGGTAAAGTTACCGATGAGTAAGATGGGAAAGTAAGAACTAAACATTATTTAAGCAAATTATGACAGCATAGTAGTAAGCTAAATTGATTGCTAATGCTTATTATCTTACATGTGAACTCACAAAGCTTTATAAGCTTACTTCTTTCACTTTCCCATGTTTCAGAGTACTTAAAAGTAAGCTCGGGTTGGAGGTCGTCGGAGATCATTTCACACTATCGACTATCAAGTTTCCAAATGGGTATCTTCGTTTACAAACGTTCTAGTTTATGGCATGTATAGGGACTTAGGCATTTCGTGTGTCTGTCCTTATGATATGGATAAAGAATTGTATGTAAATATTTGATAATGATTAGCTATTGAAATGGCTAATGAAGAACATGTTTTGGTGTTATGTATGCCTAAATGGTAGTTAATACATAGAAATCATGAAAAAGTGAAATTAGCATTAAAACAGTATTGAACAGCAGCAGTAATGTGATCTTGAAAAATCACCAAGAATAGTAGAAATAGAATTAGGTGATGAATGGGATATAGAATTAAAGCTTATTGAGTCTATTTTCATATGAAAGAAGTAGAGTAAGCAAAAGAAGTGTATATTAAGAGAAATTTGAATTTTAGTGAGACAGGGTCAGAGTGATTTTTGAATCTCCTTTTATAATTTTATAAATTCACTAAAAATTGTACAAAAATAATTAGGAGTTATAGTTTATATTTATAGATTCCTTAGTGAATCTAATTTCAAGAGAAACAAACGAAATAGTAATTTAAATTCTGTACAGGGAGAAAATTGATTCGTAGTGAGGAGGGGTCAGAGTAGTCGAATAGTGCAATAGGGGAAACTTTAACTAATAAACTGTACTAATTGGCTACACCAAAAATTCTGGAAAAAATTAGTAAGAAGATATATGAGTCTAGTTTCAGGGAGAATTCACAAATTTAAATTTTGAGTTTTGTGACTCGAGTTATGATTTATTTAGTGACTATGTAAGATTTATTTAATGACTATAACGCAGGTGGGAAGTTTTATAAGGAATAATGAAATAAATTGTTTTGATTTGTCTAAGTATTCGGAAAATTTTTAATGTTCCTGGTTTGGTCCCAAACCATTTCAATTGCTTCGATTATCTATAAAATAGGAAAATAACACGCAAAGTAAGCTTTAAAAGCTTAGTAAGCCATATACAAATAAAATTACCACATGAATTAACATCATTTTCATCAATAGATAAACTATGGGTAAGCACATATAAGCTCACAAATCTTTCCCAATGTATACATATTCAACATCGTAAGTTAATTCGTCACATATTTCCCTTTTCAATACTTGTATGAATATTGTACGTACCTGAGTCACTTAACTTATTCGCATATTATTTCTCAACTTGACTTTGTTAGTTGAACCTTTTGGAATTGTTAAGGATACTCAGAAATCACATATAGCTCATACAATGCCATATCTCAGATATGGGCTTACATGTTATTACATATTTATGCTGATAGCCCAGCTATGGTCTTATATAAAATCAAATAACGATGCCAATGTCCCAGACATGGTCTTACATGTAATTACATAATGATGCCAATGTCCCAGACATGGTCTTACACATAATCATATCTCGTTAATCCTAATGTCATGACATTCGTATCCTATACTATTCCTAATGTTCATACAGGACTTTCAGATATTGTAACCCTTTTCAATTCTTGCTCGTATTTGATCATTCAACATTCATAGTAGTTCAATGACAATTAAACATATATAATTCAATTTAAAGACATTTATTTGCATATGAACTTACCTTGTATTCGGGATAAACAGACTGAATTGACTATTCGATAACTTTTAATTTTTCTTGATCTAAATTCGATTTCTTTCTTTTATTCATCAAATCATTCAATTCAGTCCACAAACACATATTTGGACATTTTTACACTTTAGCCCCTAAAGTTTCATATTTTTACAATTTAGTCCCTATTTCACAAATACACAAAATTCACACAATTTAACAATACTCATGCTTGGAAAATTTTCATAATAGTCCCTAGCAGCCCAAAAATTTCATTTATTTCACATTTTATCCACTCTATTTACACTTTTTACAATTAAATCCTTAAAATGCATTTTTAGCTAAAATCACTTTACAAAACATTTAAATCTATAAACAAATAGTCATTTTCCATTATCAAACATTCAAAAGCTCAAATATTCATCAATGTCACTTCACGAAATCATGAAAAAATTTGAAAATTAAGACACGGGCTAGCTAGAATACGAAGCAACGATTACAAAAACATAGAAATCATAAAAAATCGAGCTAAAACTGTACCTTAATCGAACCAAGAATGCGTCGAACCCTAGATGGACATGGAAGCTTTCTTTTTCTTGTTCAATAATTTGGCTAGATGATAATGAGAGAATAAAAATGGCTTTTGTTTTATTAATAATACTTTAATAACCAAATTACCAAATTAACCTTTAATAGAAACCATTAAAATTCATTTATGCATGACCATCTTTGTCCACTCACCCTTATAATGGTCTATTTACAACATAAGGACCTTAAATTTAAAAAATCATAGCTATTTGACACCTTTAACAAGTAGAATACAACTTTTGCATTTTACGCGATTTAGTCTTTTTCTCAAATTGAGCTATTAAACAATAGAATTAGCTTACGAAATTTCCACACATACTTACAATGATGCTGTAAACACATAAAATAATATCAAACTAATTTTCCAACATCATATTTGTGGTTCCGAAACCATTGTTTCGATTTAACTAAAACCGGGTTGTTACAATTGACACCAAATTGGGTGAGAAAAATGGCTTATAAATAGCCTATTTTCGTTCACAAGGTTAGAGACACGGGCATGTGTCTCAGTCGTATGACACACGGTCAGATGACACGGTCGTGTGTCCCCTGTAGTTTGTAAAGGTTTGCAAGTCAGTATGTTCGCACGGCCTAGCATACGGCCGTGTGGTTTGGCCGTGTTACCCCTCCAACTTTGAAAATTTTTAATGTATTCCAAAAAAATTCCTGAGTTTCTAAATTGGTCCGACTTATTTCTAACGTGTATTTTGGGCATCAAGGGCTTGAATAAGAGACAATATGTAGGAGTTTGATTGGTTTCTGACATGAATGTTATGTTATATGAAATGATAAAATTTCTGTCTGTTTGATTTGTAAACTCCGGCAATGCTCCGTAACCCGGTTTCGGCAAGGGATAGGGTTTGAGGTGTTACAGTTTATCTACAAAAATTTACTTTAATATTAAAATAAATCGCTTTTATGAGTAAAAATTATAGGCTAAGAGTTTATTTAACTACAAAAATAGGTTGAGGGCTTTTTTAAACACAATGCAGTGAGTTAAAGGGGAATAAAAATAAAATAATAAATAAGGAGGGCTTAGAAGGCAATTAGCTAAATTTAAGTTTTGGTGCCACGACACTGTCAGGCGACACTCTTTCTCTTTCTTTTTCAGTAATCACCCAACATTATAAATTTGCAGTTTAGGTCCCTGAATACTTTATATCATTATATTCAGTCCGGTGCCGCCAATTTGACAGGTGGTACTAATAAAACTATACCATTTTGGTAAATAATTTTATAGACATCTCATTTCAGTTATGAATTTTATTTTTTTATATTATTTAGGTGAAAAAGCCAAATTTTCGTGTACGATGCTTAAAAGTTATCTGTACACATTGTACCAAATTTCAATACTACATACATGTTATAAAATCTTATAATGCTCTAATTAAATATTTATAAATTTAATTTAAAAGATATAATACAATAATTTCAAGCATATTTAATAACAATAATTTAATCATCAAAATTTGGATACTTTGACAAAAAAAATGAGTTGGAAATTTGTTGGTAGAAGTATTACGGAAGCCCCCTGTATATTAGGAGTTAGATTGTATTTTATTTTGTACTTAAAATTGATAAATTAATTCATGTATGTTAGATAAAAGAGCAAACATGTCATTTTTGTTAAAAACCTCATCTATTTTTATTTTTATAAATTGACATGATAAAATAATTAAATAATTACATATAGTGTGTTATATGTACATAAAACTAGTAATTTTAATAGTATAAATAGATTTAATTTTTAATTGAAAGATTGAGTTACTATTTGATCTATTATAGAATGAATAATTTATGAATTTCTGAATAGAAATTTATTTGTTTGCATTTGAAATGGAAAAAGATAATGATGTGTACCAATTTAATTGATTTGTGAGAAATGTTTATATAATAAAAAATAAAATTTCCCATTTTTGTAGTTTAAAAATAAAAAATCATCAATATACATTGATTATAATATTTTCAGAATCCATTATCATCCCTGTCATGGGACTTAAGACACATGGTTACTCTCTGTTACTGCCTCAGTGTAAATAGGGAGAAAAAGGCCGAGTATCTGGACAATTGCGGACCTGACTACCCTTTCAAAAACGACAAACGATGCTCATGTGCCTACAGTAGTCCCCTTTGAAAATTGTTTTTGTCCCACTATTTCCATCACTTTTTTCACCACTTTCCCACAAATTTTTTCTTCCCCTAAAATCCAAAATTCTAAAAGTATTACTTAAAAAAAGCCTTGGGAGGAGAATGCTAACACTTCCAAAAAAAAAAAAAATGTAATATTTGATTTTCAATTGGGAGAATTTCAAAAAAGGTGCCAAAAAGTGTTGTAGTTATCCTATCTTTTTTTTTTAAAGTTATCATGGTCCAGAATAATTGTAAGGTAACAACAATTTGTATAATTAGTAAATAAATGAAAATTATTTTAATGCTTCTACCGTTCATTGATTATAGAATAATCACATGGTAGAATTTATGTGAGAAATCTGTTTATAAAAAATAAATAAAATTTTAAATTTTTTAGTTTCTCTATATATTTATTAGAGCTAATTCAGTAATTAATTTTTCACATTTGATAAGTAAGGATAGATCTTGATCATAAATTTTAAAATTAATTCATATTTAAGATAATATTTGAACTCTTAATCAAGGTAAAAGAAACTCTTGTCATATTTCATCTAACTCCGTAGTTATAAAATAAAAATTTAAAATTATTATATTTTAAGTTTATGTGTTAAATTTTATTTATTTTATAAAAATAAAAATATTATTGTATTATAACTTATTTCATAAAAATATAATCTTTTAATCTTTTAGTGAATTAAGTAATGTCGATTAACTCATAAAAATCAAAATTTTGTTCATTATCAACATAAAAGCATAATCTTTTAATCATTTCTTGAATTAAGTAATGTCGTATTAATACATAAAATTAAAAATGTTGATTATCAATATATTATATGAAGACAAATACGAATATAAAAAAAAAAGAGAAGCGAATAACAAAAGCGGGTACTGACTAATTTTTTGTTGGCAGCAGAAACATGGTTCAAATCCTTCTTGTTATTCCATTCTCATTTGTAGTATGTGAAAAAAATTTAAAAACGATATAAACTTTTAGGTTTTATAAAAATATTAAATAAAATCAATATTTAATAATCTTTTAGTAAATTTTCTTAAATGATCTTTTAGTAAATTAAATCCATTCAAATGACAAGTTAAAAATGATAATACCATCATAATTGAGTAAACTCAAATATGTGATATTCAAAATCCTATTGAAATCATAAAAGTGAATAAAAATATTGATTCTAAAGATTGATTGCATAGTACTAATTTTTAAAATTATTCTATTACCTTTTATTTATTTATTCATTGACATCTGGTTTTTGAGAGAGAGAAACCATAAGCTGGTGGGGGAGAGAGGAAAAAGAAGAAAAAAAAAGGTGGGGAGAGGGTGTGAAGAGAGAGAAATAATTTAATTTGGATTCTAGTGGAAAGTCAGGAAAAATCACTTCTTCAAAGTTTAAGGGACTTTTAAGGGTTCAATTCAGCTCCAACTTTCTCCTTCGCTGCTTTTGGTTTATGGTTGTCGATACCGCTGCTTGAAATCTAACCACCCTACACTGCACGAGGGGTGCTTAGGATATCGGAGCATTAGACCATACAGAAAACAGGAAAATAGTTTGGGTTTTTAGCAAAAAAAAAAAAAAATGGGGGATGTGCATTTTAGCAGAGAGAAGGCAGGAAAAGGAGTGGTGCTATTTTTTTTCTGGATGCTGAGTTTGATCTCGCTATCTTGCGCGGCTAGGCTAAGTGTGTCGAGACAGAAGCTCCAAGTGCAAAACCACTTGAACCGTTTGAACAAACCGGCTGTTAAAACCATCCAGGTAAACTTTTCTGCCATTATTGTTGGTTTTGTTCAAGGCCTTTTCGAAAATGAGCCCTAAAATCACTTCAGGGAAATGCTTCTTTCTGTTTTGATCTAATCTTCTGCCCACTTTTTTTTTACAAAAAAAAAGCAAACATTTTGGGTCTTTAAAAGTAATTTCATGTTAATCCTGTGAACCAGCCTTGATTTATTCTTTTCTTTAGCAATTTTGACAGCTACCAAACGGGAAATAAATACAGATGTTTGTTGGTTTTCCGTGAAAATCAAGTGTTTTTTGGAGCTACCATTCTATCCGTCCATTACAAACAATGTCTTATTTATCCAAACTCTTTTGTGTATAGATTAGTAGTAGTAAAAATAGTATGTGTTGAGAATTTTAACAAATGGTGCAGTTTTGTTTTGAATGGTGGTGTACAGAGTCCGGATGGGGATATTATAGACTGTGTTCACCTCTCTCGTCAGCCAGCTTTTGATCATCCTTTTCTCAAAGACCACAAAATTCAGGTCCGTTCTTTGGCTTCTTTTTCCATTGTTGTTGTGCAATGAGCAGCTTTTCCATGTAGTTGGTATTAGGAAGGATTGAATTTTGTGTTTTGCTTTTTGATGCATTAGATGAGGCCTAGTTACCACCCAGAGGGTCTTTTTGACGAGAACAAGGTCTCTGACACTGAGAAACCCAAAAAGGGCTCGAACCCCATTACTCAGTTGTGGCACATGAATGGTAAATGTCCTGATGGAACCATTCCCATCAGAAGAACTAAGGAAGAAGATGTTTTGAGGGCAAGCTCAGTTAAAAGATATGGTAGGAAGAAGCATAGGGCCATCCCTCAGCCCAGGTCTGCAGATCCCGATCTCATCAATGAAAGTGGTCATCAGGTAATATACAGGTGTTTCTTTTATCCGCTTAACAATTTAACTCATTCATGTTTATTATCATTTTTATTTTTACTTGTGTTTTTGCATGATTGTCTTGTTTGGGGCGATTAGCATGCAATAGCATATGTGGAAGGGGATAAGTATTATGGAGCTAAAGCAACCATAAACGTTTGGGAACCCAAAATACAACAGCCTAATGAGTTCAGCTTATCCCAGTTGTGGATTCTGGGAGGTTCTTTTGGTGAAGATCTTAATAGTATTGAAGCTGGTTGGCAGGTAAGTACTATAGTCGTTTTGCTCTGAACAATTGGTCTACCTGGTTTCAATTTTTTATGTGCCAGCCATTCATTTTAATTCTTATAAAAGGTGTATGCATGTCAATGCAAGCAGGTTAGCCCAGATCTCTATGGTGACAATAATACAAGACTTTTCACCTATTGGACCGTGAGTCTACTGTTTATAGTTTTTCACATTTGCCCTTAGATTAGTGGTCATATTTCTCAGTATTTATTAGGATTTCCTCACACCGTTCTCACGGTTAATGTGTGTTACAGAGTGATGCATATCAAGCTACAGGCTGCTACAATCTCCTCTGTTCTGGTTTCATTCAAATTAACAGTGCAATAGCAATGGGAGCAAGCATATCTCCTGTTTCTGCTTATCGAAATTCCCAATATGACATCAGTATACTTGTATGGAAGGTAAAAGGGAAAAAAAGGTTCTATTATTAAGATTCTGAACACTGATGATAGTTCATTATTATGATTTTAAAAACTAGCCAAAGGAGGATTGGTACTGCCAACTATGCATGTGAGCATGAATGGAATTTGTCCTTTGAAACGAGCTAACTTCGCCTTATGAAATGCATTATTATATTTTTGCAATACTAGCAGCCAAAACAGTGCCTCTCTCTCTCTCTATATATATATATAATTGAGGGTTAGGAGACCAGAAGAAACACTGTGGCGATTCAGAGGTTCTATAATCTTTTGCATCATTTTTCTAGTACATTTGTACACTTTATGTGATTGGTTAGGACTGTTTGCGCCTATCCATTTATTTTACTGCCACAACATCTCTTGCATCCTTATTTTTGGTTTTTTACATAATAAATGTGCTTATTGGCGCGGTTTTCTTAAAAACAGTGGCTTTACAAGTAAATCGCCCTTGCTTCTGCTACGCATCTAAATCTTTGTTATGAACATGACGTAAACATTTAACCGTGTGGGAAACTGCTTTGTAGGATCCTAAGGAAGGGCATTGGTGGATGCAGTTCGGTAATGACTATGTGTTGGGTTATTGGCCTTCCTTCTTATTCTCCTACTTGGCGGACAGTGCTTCGATGATCGAGTGGGGAGGTGAGGTTGTGAATTCAGAACCAGATGGACATCACACTTCCACTCAAATGGGCAGTGGCCGTTTCCCCGAAGAAGGTTTTGGCAAATCTAGTTATTTCAGGAACATACAGGTTGTTGATGACTCCAATAATCTCAAGGCTCCCAAAGGGCTTGGCACCTTTACAGAACAATCAAACTGCTATGATGTACAAACAGGGAGCAACGGGGATTGGGGCCATTACTTTTATTATGGGGGCCCTGGTAAAAACCCCAATTGTCCTTAAGAGCAAGAGGGAAAAGCACCTTTTTCTTTTTGGCGTTGTGTTTTCTACCCTTGTTCCCGTGTATCATTCAAACCCTAGTGTACTGTCTCCTCTTATATATCTTTTTGGTTTTTACTATTAGGTTGGGTTAGTAACCTCTCTAGCGGAAAATTTAGTTTTGATTCTGGTTGTTTTACTTGAAAAAGATCCCATCCCATGTAAGTGGTCTGGAATTCGGCCAAGTTTCTGAAAAAGCCAAAGAGGAACTGGCCTTTGTTGTTACTCTTTGTAATTCTATTTCTTTGTTTACTACTTTCTCGGAGTTTTGGTTTGTTATTGTTAATGAATGGAGCTCTTTAAAATATTGCTTTCGCCTCGCCACAAATGATACTTGAATCCATTTACATTCCATGAATTACATTCACTGTTAAGAAGGTTGCCAACAATTGTTTCGGGTTGAGAACCAAAGTGATGGTGGGTCCCGCGTCCTTTACCTGTAATTTTTTTAGCTCATAAGAATTTGGTACTATTTGAAAAAGCTCGTTTGTAATTGTATTGATAATGGGAGGTGCTGCATGTGAGTGGATGACAGTGCTTTTTCCATCCCATCACTGATGATGACCCCTCCTTTTTCTTTTGTAAAGCTAGCCAACCCCACCCAACTTCCGAAAAAGCCCCCATCACGGTCACTAATGCATTAAATCCTATTGTCTATTCCTCTAAATTAGGCTAGCTGCGGTTTGGATTCCTTTCATCATATTTATGAGTACAATAACCACTTAAATTTTTCCCTTTTTTTTTTCTTTCAAAATTGACTCGAATAAATTAATTATTTAAGAAAATAATTTAGATATAAAATTTTCTAGGAAAGTGACATGTTTTTTTATAGTGTATGTTGGTATTGACAATCTCATCTCACCGTCGACACCATTTTCCATCATCCCGTAATAATTATTCAGTCTATAAAAAATGAACTTTTTTTGGCTGATATTGTGTTCGTTGGTATTGCTATATATTTTTTTTAACTACACCTCCAAATACGAGTATTTCATGAATAAAAAAAAATAATATATTTTTTTCAAGTTGCTGGTACCAATGAGTTTTTAAAAAAAATATTTTTTGTGTCAAAGTTGTCCTTGTCAACACCTTTTTTAAAAAATTTTTTTGGGTGCCAATGTTGGCATTCTTCTTGCCGAATATTATCTTTCAATTGAATGAGAAGAAAGATTTAAAGAAAATAACACAAAATCAATAAAGAAGAAGCACTTAGTATTTGAGAAGAAAAAGAAAATATTTTTGAATTTAATTTATTTATCATAGTACTTAGTAAGCAAAAGAAACAAGAAAGGAAAAGATGAAAAAAAATCCAACTGTCAATAAGAAAATGGAATTGTTAATATAATCATAAATGTAGTGCAACTTTCCATTTTCTTCTTCACTGTTGGATTTTGTTTTCATCTACTTCTTCTCTTGTTTTCTTTGCCTACGAAGTACTATTATAAGTCAACTAAATTCAAAAGCATTTTCTTTTTCTTCTCAAATATTCAATGCTTCATCTTTACAAATAGTGTGTTATAGAATATATACCCAATATTATAACATATAAGTTTTCTCTGATTTAATTGGGCTTTTCACCTGGTCTAACCAATTTTTAACCCAGTTTAATCATTTCTTAATCGGTTTAATTTTTTTTCAAAAATTACACCAATACCGATAAAGAGAATGTCAGTACCAAAAAAGTAAAAAAAAAAAAAAGAAAATTTGAACCGATGTTGAAAATGTGAATGCTGACACCTGTTAAATATATTTTTTTTCTTTTAATCCCACAATACTCTCATTTTTTTATTATATTTGAAAAAAATACATATCGGTGCCGGCGAATCTAATGCCGACAAAAAAAAGTCATTTTTTATATATCGGACAATTATCAGACAATCATTAAGGGATGATGAAGGGTGGTGCCGACGGTGAGATAAACGACACCAACATGCATTGTAGAAAACATATCATTTTCCTACAATATTTTGAACCTTGATATTTTCTTAAATAATTAACTTTTTAGGTCGATTTTGAGAAAAAACCTCTTTCTCTAATTTGCTCATATTAACACTTCTCATCATTTCTATCTCAAATTCTAAATATATATTTATATATGTAATCATCAAGTTCGTAAGATTCACATAGCTTACATCTAATTTGTTTACATGATAAAAGGAATTCAAAATGTATTTACAAATTTTAACTAGGCTTTATTTCTTTCAAGCTTTATTTACTTTTTTCCCCTTGTCTACGCTCCTTACAACTTCTTTTGTGTCTTTCTCTTCATTTCATATCAATATCATAAAATCTGAGAAATCAATATACTTGCATAATTTCACTTTCATGCTCAAGAAGTTAAAATAAACATGATACTAACTTTAAATCATGAAAATTTTATGTCGGAACCTTTGTTTCTCACACTATCTATATTTTCTCTTTAACAAGTCATTTTTAACTCGAAATCTATACTTCTAGTCTGTGGGTAACTTGATTTAACGAATGTTTTATATAAAAATTTAGTGATTTTTAACCTGGACTGACCTTTAATAATTGTTGTAATGTAATAATAATTATAGATAGTAAAATATTATAACTTAATAATAAAGATTTATCCATTTTACTTATCTACTTACTCTTTGTCCTTGCACATCTCACTACTAATTCAATTTAATTCTTTTCATAGTCTAATTTTCTCACTTTGAACATACAGTTTGGAAAACCTTACAATTTAGTCTATACCTCAAATTAATATTTCTCAATATATCAGTTTTTTGAATCTTCTCCAATCTTATACTACTTTCTCTACTAGCACTAATAAACCACATTTTATTTATTTTGAAAAGAAAAAACTCATACTTCATCAAAATAACATTGTTACGACCAAGGAGATTTTGCGGATGTTACACAAAACAATAATTAACATCAATATTTTCACATAGCCAAATATTTAATTATCTTGTGCAAAAAAGGCAATTATGCTAGCACAAACCAATTTTGCTGCCCATCGCCCATTTTCACATTTGCCTCTCGACAATCCAATCTTGTCTCCGCTGCGTACAATATTTTGTTTTCAAAAATGGTATTATTCACATTCGATAAAGGTATAGCCAATAACCAAGAATAATTGCACACTTTTAGAATTAAGTCCCTAACGACTTCAATGTCCAAAATTTTCGTAACTCATTATTTATTATTTTTGTAACTCATTCTTTAGGGACCTCAAGCTATCAATTCATGACATTTATGTCCAATAACTTTCATTTTGTACAATTTGATTACTAATAACATATAATTAATTAAACAGCTTATCTTAAATTCAAGCTTAATTCAACACTTCCACTATGTTTCAACACGATCTTAACATAATCTAAGTATAGCATTCATCAATTCTTCACATCAAGTGTCAATTTCACTAAAAACTCAACCATGTCACCTTGAAATAACTCCATAAATGAGAAATTAACACTTGCGTTGAATATGCTAACCTTGAATGATCAAGAATCCACAAAAAAAAAAATCAAATAAAATTCCCTTATCTTAGTGAATTATGGTACGATAATGGATGGACAAACATAGAAATACTTCTTTCTTTTCTTTTGCTATGGACAACACTAATGGAGAAGAAGATTATATTTTTCTTTCTCTCTCCCACTCACATACTATATACACTTGATTAATAACTTAATTAATATTTAATTAATATTTAATGAATGGACATGATCTAAAGTTAACTAGCATCGTGTATATGGATGGGAAATATCATTCCATTCCACTAAAAATGAATTAAGGATGGTTAAATAATTTTTTGATCCTTGGTTCAATTGCAACTTAACATCTCAAACGTTTCCTCAATCGAATTTCACTTGCGATCCTTCTACTATAATTAACAACTTTCTCAATTTAATTATTTAATAATTCAATATTGTAACTTCATACTCGATACATAAATTCCTCGATTAGTATTCCCATTAATTCAATTTAGGAAATTCGATTTTGAACTAGTATTTTCAGACAACGATTAAAATTGGTTCGTTGCACAATGGGAGTAATATCTCAGGCCTTTTGTTTGAGTGAGAGTAGAAAAATGCATAACCATGCTTAAATGAGTTGATAAGAGTCAAATTCAAATCACGATTCCTTTTTTATTTTTTTATATTTCACTATTTACTCATTTTCTTCCTTCTCCATTTTAAAATTAGAAGTTTTGTTTCATCGAAAAGCGTAACTAAAAGCCTAATATTTTTGGGCTCAAAACATTGAAAATTGTCACAACTTGCCTTGAATTTCTAAGTTTTCTGTTTCAAGTAGGCTATTTTGGGGGCTTAGTTTTTTTAATATAGAACTCAATTTGGCAAGCAAAACATTCCAATGGAAAGATCAAATTTCATACAATAGAAATTACTTTAAAGTTCGACTAGAATGACCAACAATAGATGTTTTTAAAAATACTAAAATTTAGTTACCCAAATATGTTGAAAGCCTTAAGTTTGGTGTTTCGATTTATGTTCATATTGGGTTTTGGCTTGGGGTTTCAATTCTGGTTTTGGTTTGGGGGTTTGATTTCAATTTTAGTTTGGGGTTTGGTGTTGGTTTAGGGTTTTAAGGTTTAAGGTTGTTAAGGGTTTTAAAGTTTAGGGTTTAAAGTTTAAGGTTGTTAGGGGTTTTAAAGTTTAAGGCTTAAAGTTTAAGGTTGTTAGGGGTTTTAGGGTTTAGGGTTTAGGGTTAAGGGCTAAGGGTTAAGGGTTTTAGGGTTAAGGGTTTTAGGGTTAAGGGTTTTAGGGTTTGGGGTTAGGGCTTGGGGCTTGGGGCTTGGGGCTTGGGGCTTGGGGCTTGGGGCTTGGGGCTTGGGGCTTGGGGCTTGGGGCTTGGGGCTTGGGTTTGGGGGTTTGGGGTTTGGGGGTTTAGGGTTTAGGGTTTTGGGGTTTAGGGTTTAGGGTTTAGGGTTTTGGGGTCGGGGTGTGGGGTTTGGGGTCTGGGGTTTTAGGGTATGGGGTTTTAGGGTCTGGGGTTTTAGGGTCTAGGGTTTAGGGTTCAGGGTTTAGGGTTTTAGGGTTTTAGGGTTTAGGGTTTAGTGTTTGGGTTTTAGGGTTTTAGGGTTTAGGGTTTGGGGTTTGGAGTTTGGGGTTAGGGTTTAGGGGTTTAGGGTTTAGGGTTGGGCTTAGGGGTTGGGGTTAGGGTCCGGGGTGGGGTCGGGGTGGGGGTCGGGGTGGGGTCGGGGTCGGGGTCGAGGTCTGGGGTCGAGGTTGAGGTGAGGTTGAGGTTCGGGTTGAGGTTGAGTTGAGGTTGAGTTGAGGTTGAGGTTGAGGTTGAGGTTGAGGTTGAGGTTGAGGTTGAGTTTGAGGTTGAGGTTGAGGTTGAGGTTGAGGTTCGAGGTTGAGGTTCGAGGTTCGAGTTTGAGTTGAGGTTGAGGTTGAGGTTGAAGGTTGAGGTTTAGGGTTTAGGGTTTAGGGTTTAAGGTTTAGGGTTTAGGGTTTAAGGTTTAGAGGTTTAGGGTTTTAAGGTTTAGGGTTTAGGGTTTTAAGGTTTAGGGTTTAAGGTTTAAGGTTTAGGGTTTAGGGTTTGAGTTTAAAGCTTGGGGTTGAAACTTGAAACTTGGGGTTTAGGGTTTAGGGTTTAGGGTTTAGGGTTTTAGGGTTTAGGGTTGTAGGGTTGTAGGGTTTAGGGTTGTAGGGTTGTAGGGTTTAGGGTTGTAGGGTTTAGGGTTGTAGGGTTTAGGGTTGTAGGGTTTAGGGTTTAGGGTTGTAGGGTTTAGGGTTTAGGGTTGTAGGGTTTAGGGTTGTAGGGTTGTAGGGTTGTAGGGTTGTAGGGTTGTAGGGTTGTAGGGTTTAGGGTTGTAGGGTTTAGGGTTGTAGGGTTTAGGGTTGTAGG